>NC_136625.1:10721928-10966928 GCF_933228915.1 Telmatherina bonti
TATGGTTCCCATGGTTTGAAAAAAATTTTTGCCTCTCCTTTTTCCTGAATAGGACATTGTGCCTTACTGAGGAAAACACATAAGAAGGATGTTTGCTGCAGAAAGGAAGTCCTCATATGAGTCATATTTGAAGGAGTGATGTATTGTCTGAGGTCTCCTAGCTTTTAGATGTGTAATGCCTCCTGGCGCCTGTGCAAGGTGACTAGTTTAGAGGATCCCCCTGCGGGTTGTATTTGATGGAAACATTGGAGCCTTCAAAGCTTCTCTGCTTTGCATGCAGTCTTACAGTAATGAAGATGGGAGGAGCAGGCAGCTCAGTTCAGCACCATATTTTAAAATCTCTACTGCTGCTTATGAAGGACAAACCAATCCTTCAGAATATTTTTGGTTTAAAAACTGTGAAACAGTAAAAACTGATATAATTGTGATGGTTTGTAAAGATAATGACATTGTATATAGAGACAGTCCTGTTAGAGACGCAGAGTTAAAACAGCAGCAACGTGAAATTTAGTACAATTTTTATTCATTTCACTCTCTAACCCTGCAGTGTCATCTTGTGTCTTTTTAGTTGAGGTTTCCTGTTTTATTTTGTAGTTGTCCTTGTTTAGTTCCCTCATCTCTAGTTCCCTGTTCATTAGTTGACCTGCTTTGATTTTCTGATTCATTTGACCTGTTCCTAGTTAAAATCCTAGTTACTCCCTCCATACTCCTTGGTTTATGTTCTCAGTTGCTGGTTCATGGTGTTTTTGTTCGCTTCTCTGCAATAGTTTGCCTAAAGTTTGTTCTTGGACATTAAAATGTCCTGATTCTGGATTCAATTCAATTTTCAATTCAACTTTATTTATATAGCGTCAAATCACGGCAATGCCATCTCAAGACTCTTTACAGAAAGAGAAAAAAAACATAATGAAAGTCAATTCATAATAGCTTATATAAGGAAGCCAACAGATTGAGTCCCTGGCATTCATCCTGCATTTGGGTCCACACCTCCACCACCACCATGACACTGCAGCCACCCTACATAACGTGACATCATGTTGACATATTTTCTTCCTCGCTGTTATAAAACTCAAATGGCTCGCACACAAACTGGACTCATTGTGCAGTTGTGCCAACCAGTTTACGACAGGTTTGGTTAAGATGGGGGTCTGCAGTCAGTCATTTTTTTCTGAACCACTTCGTCCAACTAAGGGTCGCAGGAAACTGGAACCAATCCCAGCAATCATTGGTGCGAGAGGATGGAACACTCCGGACTGGTCACCAGACCATTGCAGGGTTGGGTCTGCAATGTTTATAAATTAAAGAGCCATTTTCAGCACGTCTCCCACAACGCCCACATATGACTCTTAAAGATACACTACAACTTTTACAATTTTCCCAGTTATGCCCCCCCTATTGATGGCTAATTTGGCATCCATCTTGCATCCTACCTGACCTGTTGTCTCTCTCCAGCCAGCAAAGACAATCTTAAGATGACTTTTGATTTCTCTTTTCTCTTTTTTAATCTCCCTGCGTTTCTTTGCTAAATCAGCAACAGTGTGCATTCAAAACAGCTGGTGTGTTTTTATCTGTTTTCTAGCGTCAGCTGAAACTCTGCTGCAACATCACGGAGCGTCCTAAATCTAAAAGTTGTATACTGTCGGTTTCTCAGCCGCAGGACGCTGCTGTCATCAAAAAAGTCCAGAAGGCGGAGTTTTCTGGTTAGAAAGTTACGTCATGCATCTTTAAAAGTAACTTCTATTCAACAAAACTGAACATTTTGCTGCTTTTATGTGTCATGAAGGAAAATGCCAAACCTCCACACCACTGGTTTCTACACTACGGCGCTGTCTGATCAATGTTGTCTGCATCGCTCGACCCATCAGAGGGGAGCGAGTCTGCTGGAGCTGAACCAGGTTGCTGAGTCATGACGTTTATTTCAGTGGGTCTGTCCTTGATGGTCTCTGCAGAGGCATATCTGTAATTTTCTTCTTTTTTTGTGTGAACATTGTACAAAAAATGAAAAGATAAAAGTAACACATTGCAGACAAGCTGACAGTGATGTGTGTATGTTGCAACAAGGCAAATGTGACTCAAGCATCCAGATGTAAATATACCAGAATACTTACAGTAATATCAATATTTCTAAAGCAAAAATTACAAACATATTCTTAGTTGCCATAGAAATGATGGCAAGAGATAAGGAGAAAAACACAGGATGTAAGGAAGGGAGAAAAACATTTGTAATTTATAACTATTTCACATTTCTTTCTGAAGTCCAGGTTCATGACTCTGATTTTTCTTTGAATTATTTCCTCCACCCAGGTAGGTTATGTTGTACCTGCCGTTAATCTGTTTGTTTGCTTGTCTGTTTGTGTTCAAGATTACTCAAAAGGTTATGGACGGATTTTCGTGAAATTATCAGGACTTGTTGGAAATATAAAAAGGACGAATTGATTTGATTTTGGTGGTGATCCCGATCAACGTTTGGAACCAGGAACTTTTCAAAGGCCTTGGCGGAGGTTTGCAGTCTCTTTTAGTTCCCACAAAACCTGCAGCTGTTGATGAGTTCAGGGACCTGATCTACTTCTTAACTTAAGAACCTCCCAGCGTAGATAAAGTTTATGAAACGGTTTAAAGTCGGCGTGGTGAGACCAGTTTATTGAGCAGCTGTGGCCACGATCAGCATTGAGAATCTTGTTAGGAGCAGGATTCAAACTCTGATTCCCTTTCCTGTCCAGCTGCTGATCAATGATGGCCAATAACACCAGCCATTGAATTCTGGAAACAAATTAATAAAAAAAGAACAAACAAAAAATTATATATATATTAATCTAATCAACAAAAACAACAGAAAGAAATATGATGAATAAAACATAATTTACATCCAATAGAATATTTATTTTAACTCAAGCAATGAAATCTTATCCATGAGCTAAACTTACAAAAAAAAAACAGAGACAAAAGTTTTTTTTTTAAAGTGTGAAAAAGATAATTGTTTTTATTCAGTTTTTTTCTTTAATCATGTTCACCATATGCGCTACGAGCGTGTCACATGTGCACAGATGTTTACATGTGTAGAATAACCTTAAATTATCAAACTGAAAAGATGTGCGCCAGCTTTTAGAGGAACGTTGCCAAGGAGATAACGATGCACCTCCCAGTCTCATCTATGCTGAACTCAATCATTTATTTGCTTTATAGTCATGAACAAACAACCTTTGAGGAGTCGTCCCCCCCACCTCCCCATCAATCGCCCGTAGAAAATGTGTATTTTTGTTTGACCAAAAAGCCATTTTTCTGCCACATTGTCGCTGTAGTCGCAGCCGGTCAACAAGCCGTGCTGATGACAGGTTGACAACAGCAAGAACTAACAGTTCAGTGGCTTTAATAATCTCATCCACTTCCTGTCTCTTCCCTGGATCAGCATCTTTTTGTCCCCATTTCAGCATCTCTCACTTGGTCCCTGCCATTTGGTGGGTCATAAATCAATAGTGTATGATTGAAGCAGATGTCTGTGGGAAAGTGAGGAGACAGGAGGAGAGAGGCCGGCGCTGTTGGATGAAGTGTCCCACTCCTCCTCCTCCTCCCAGCAGGTCAGTGTGTATCAGCAGGGCTGACAGGGTGAGCCATAAACTGCTTCACTAAGAGATGAGATAAAATTTTACTGCGGTGTGTGTGTGTGTGTGTGTGTGTGTGTGTGTGTGTGTGTGTGTGTGTGTGTGTGTGTGAGTGTGTGAGTGACTCTGTGGGACCAATGTGAGTCAAAACTGTTAAAATAAAAGATGAGATTTAAAAAATGGCTGCTCCATGTGCCTGTGAACAGTAGTCATGGGATGTTTATGCAGCTTGTGAGGACTAATTTTCATCCTGAACACTTGTGGAGAAGCAGGAACTCTTTGTCTCTTGGTCTTTAGATGAACAAGAGGGGGGAGGGGGGTAATTAAACTTGAGAATCGTATGTTCATGTCTCTGCATACATAACTCTGTCGGTGCAACTGATACCTCCCTCTCTGTTATTTTGTCTCTTTGATGGAAGGTGCACTTCATTTATAATGTATCGCTGAGACGAGTGCATATAAAACATTACCAGACTCCATCAAATTCCAGACGGTAAACTGTCTGGCTTCAGTCCCAACAGCACTGCCAAAGGCAGCCTCATACGCACAAACACAAACACACACACACACACACACAAACACACTCCCATGTGAGTAAACCAAAGCACTTCCTATTCAAATATTGATCCGCAGGCTTCTGTTTTCAATTCAGCCACACTTATGGAATTCTCTTAAAAATGTACTTCAAAGACAACCGATGGCCGAGGGTGACGGCTTGAATCGAGGCTGGAAAAATGTAGTGCTTAGAGGGTTTTTTATTGGTTTCAATTTATATCCAGAATCTCAGGCTTGTTTTGTTGTTGCTGGTTTGTATTTCAGCCCAGTTTCAAGTGAAACAAACATGTTAGAAAATGTTTGTTTTTTTTATCTCCAAAATGTAATGATGTCACAGCCCACTGCTGTTTATCGTAAGAGATCTATGAGCTGTTGGTTTCTACTGGTTAAATGCACAAATCAAAGCCCATGAATCCTGAAATAATGCATTATGATGTACTTTGTTGCATAAATTTTCATTCAGAAGTGTGAAAAAAGAGTAAAACATTTCTCTTTGCGGCTATTTGTGGGGAAATTATGTCAAACGTGTCGGAAAGATTTGAATAATGTAGGAACTACATGAGATCATCAACTTAACTCTTACTTGAAGAGACAATACTAGATTTAATACCATAAAGAGGATTTCAGTGGATTAGAAAAACATTTTAAACAAAACGCAACAAAGTGTAAAACACAAAAATGTCAAAGAATATCACGTCAGAAAAAACAAACTTTCATAAAACTGTCACAAAACCAGGATTTCATCCCCAACGACTAAAGTTTTATATGTAGCTGCTGTCGTTTGCAATTTGTTTTCAGCTTTTTCTGTTGATAGGTGCTCCATATGATTATCTGCTTTGTTTCTTTACAAATGCCACTTTTTTTTTTCTTTTTGATATGAACAATTGTTGCTTCCTTTACTCACTCCCCTCTTTGTTTTTCTGTCAAGTCCATCATAAACATGCAACAAAGCCTTGATAAAACTGAAAAACAATTCTAATACTCAAGCATAAAGGGGGGGTATAAATCCACTAAGCTCCACAAAATTTTGTTGGCACAATACGGGAGTCAGGCCATCATTCTGCTTGCTGTGATGCAGAACTGGACAAAATAAAATTAACAAAAAACTGCAAAAATGTCAAAATGTTTTTACTGATAAAAACAACAGACTTAAATCACTTTACCTGGAAGGCCTTTGTAACCAACATGTTCCACTGCACATTGCAACATTTTATACAACACTAAGAAATTTCAGTAAGCAAACAATAAAAGTGTTTTCACTAAGAAAACAACCAACACAACGTTGAGAATTTCTGCAACTCAACAATATGACAAAAAAAAACCAGCAACTAAATGACACGAAGGAAAGACATTTTAGATTAAAGTTGTTTCGGATGATCAAATTTTAGAAGAAAATTTCATAAAACAAACAATAAAATCAGGTTTTTTTTGGGGGGGGGGGGCTGCATGGTGGCGGTTTGCACTGTGATCTCACAGTAAGCAGGTCTCTGGTCTGAGCCTCGGCTTGGGGAGGTTTGCATGTTCTCCCCGTGTATGCGTGGGTTCTCTCTGGGTTCTCCAACCTCCTCCCACCGTCCAAAGACATGCATGTTAGACTAATTAGTAACTTTCAGTCAGGAGTGTTGAGCTCAGGTCCACGAGGGTCACAATCCTGCAGGTTTTTCATGTGTCCCTGCTCCAACACACTTGATCAAACTAATCACTGTGTGCAGAATTTCATTGGCTCTTGGATCCATTTAATGGAAGCCAGGTGTGTTGGAACAGGGATACATGGAAAACCTGCAGGACCAACCTTGGGCACTCCTGCTGTTAATTGTCCATAGGAGTGAAACTGTGTGTGAATGGTTGTTCATCTCATTGTGTGGCCCTGTGATGGACTGGTGACCTGTCCAGGGTGTATCCTGCCTCTCGCCCAGTGATCACTGGGATAGACTCCAGTTGCCCTGCAACCCTTGATTGGATGAAGTGGTTTTTAAAAAAAATGGATGGATGGATTTTCTTTGGGAATAGAAATGCATTTTCTCATCATTTTATTTTCTCAACCAGGTTGCGTTTTGTGTGTGTCCTGAGAGCTTGAATAGAAGCAACTGGATGTTTTGGGTTTTTTTTCCAGCTTCTGCAACACTTTTGACTTCATCTCTATCCTGTTCAGGACGTAGGTAGAGGTCCCTTTCACTAAGGACATGGAGGGCATCCTTTAGTTTCATACCTACCTCTATCTGCTTGTTAAATAGCTGATTTGGATACTGTGGCTCTGACTTTTTCTTCATTTATTTAATGTTTTATTATGATTAACTGTATGAATGGATGTTTAATAGTGTCTGCAGCACCGTCTCCTTTGCAAATGAACTCATTCTCTGATAAAGTGAATTTGATTTGAATTCATTAAAAACACTTGAAAAGAACTGAACAAGGAAAATGAGTTCAGTTGTATTTTTTCAAGCTTTTAGGATGAACATGACCTGATCAGGCTACACCAATATGCAGTCATGCCTCGCACTTTGGGCAGAACACCCTCAGTGTGGCAGGATGAAAAGATATCAAGGCCAAAACTGAAGAAGCCTTTCAGACAAGAAACATTTTCAGAAAGAAGTGCACATTTATTCAAGCTCTGAGCATCACCATGACATGGATGACTGACAAGATACACCAACACAGTGTGTGTTACCCAGTCCTAATTATTTTACCTACAGTCTGTTGAAAGAAATATGGTTTGTTTGACATTTTGTATCACTTGTCAAAATTCTTCCACACCCATTATGTTCACAAGCCAAGGAGAAACCAGCTACAACAGCAAATTAAAGCCTGCTTCTTCACAAAGGGTGGCACATTTTCCCTCTTATCCACTCATACCACTGCGTAGAAAAGCATTCACCTCTCCTACAGTAGATTCTTTAATCAATATTGCCAGGCAACCATTGTGCAATCACCAAGGACACCTGTCACGTAGAAACATACATGTATAAATAGAACATGACACAAAGCAAAAGCAGCAGCTTTTCAGAAAATAACCACCACAGAACTCATAAATGTCATCTTGTTATAAAGTTTTAATTCCTCCAACCGAAATAAAGGGATCTGGCTTGTAAGCTCTCTGCAGTTCGTTCCATTTAAGTGATGCATAAATCAAATCCTGCCAAGATTACTGCACAAATAAGTACAGCCTGTATTGCAATTATTGGACTGTGAACCATAATTGCAAGATTTAAATGAGAAGGGTGTGAATTCTGCTGCAGATGAATGAGAGTTGCTTCTATAAGCGAAGCTGTGCTTACAAGTGCACACTGTTCAGCATTGCACCTTGTAGCAGGAGGGATTTGGTCATGTGTGCACCCCCCCTCTTCCTACACACACACACACACACACACAAGCTGACCTGTTTCAGATGATGCAATAGTTTATGGATTTCTGTGTTAGCATGCAACCACACTTCCTAGATTCCCCGACTGAAAGAATGAACAGCTGCTTTCATTCGTGTGCCTTAAATTTACTCTAATTATTGATTGGCCTGTAAACTATCGTCTGGTCTGACCAGATAATCGATGTGATGGAGTGACACGTCTCTGCTGACTGACTGGCTAATTTCTAAATGAGTTATTCTCAGCTTGTTTGAGCCTCAGAACAAAAAGATGACAGAACGGGACATCAGCTCTGGTCTTGTTTCCACCTCCGCTGGTTTGTTTTGAAACCGGCTGACGGCTTGTGACCCCTCGATTCTACTGTAAATTGGTGGTTTTACTGCTTCCTGGAAAGAGTACATGAAGATAATAATTCCCTACTTTTGGGGGGGGGGGTGATCTCACAGATGTTGGTCCAGGACTCTGGTCCAGGACTCTGGTCCAGACCCGTTACATTTTAGATTAATTGGCTATTTAGATGCTTCCAGGTTGTGAAGCAAGGAAAGGCTGTTGAAAAATCATCAAAGACAACATTTAGAGACGCAAATGTTAAAGTCTAACAATGCTGAGGGGCTCTAAAACACAAGTCTGTTTCCAAGAAGAGAAAAACTGATCCGTCTTTCCGTCTTTATCATTCTGGGATCCGGTTTTACTGACAAAGCTGAGCTCTTTTGGGGGATGGTGCGTCGGTATCTTGGCAGTCAACTGTATCTTGCTCATAACCTTATGAAAACCCATTTAGAACATTACAGTTACCATCTCCAAACAATAGTTTTGCAAAGCTCTTTGCTGATATTTATCACTAAGCAAGTACATACAGAAATAGGATTAAACATTTATTAAATACTGAAATTAGATCCATTGTGTCAAAAATAAACTTTCTTCAATATTTAAACTAAGCAAATATGTTTAAGATCCATATATTTATATGTACCGATGGAAAATTCATATTAATATTAAAATTAATGTGAACTAAAAAGCCACATGCAAACATCAACAATAAGAATATGGAGACAGACAGAAGCATTGTTGTGTAGTTATTTAGGCATGCTGACAGACCTACAGGTAGATTTCACCAGGTTGCATTAAAATGCAAGTAGAAAGAAAAGGAAGTTAGGATTCATGTGTAAAAGCAGAAGTTATGAACATTGCAGTACTCAAGGCTAATTATTTTAGCACTTGCATCTGATGCGGCAAAATGTTGTATTGTATCATGGCACTACTACCAGGCACTTTAGAGTCCAATGCTGTAAAAACAAAACGATACATGTTATATCAACTAAAAGTAGTTGTAAGCTGATAACACAGAATCCTGATCTTAAAGCCTTTAAAAAATCCATAACAAAAATTGGAGGACTTTCTTTTTTATAAGTGTGGTTGGGTACAAAAAGCTGCTTCACATTTCAGAATAAGGAAGCAATGATTTTATCCTGAATGTTTGTTTTCTTCTAATATCCCTGAATTCATCTTCTGTTTTATTCAGAATTTTTTTTAAAAATACTTTGATTACAAAAACCCCAAACTGCAGCACCATCATCCAGTCATTGGTCCATATCTCACTGTCTTCAAACTTACAGAAATGTTAATTTTCCTCCTGATGATGTCCGTACTAAAGCCACACTGAACTTTTGTCGCTTTTGGTAAATTCGCCAGCTTTCTTGCATCCTGTCTCTTCTCCGGGGTCTCTCCAGCCAGTCCAAGTCAGTCCAGTCTTGACTCTTCTTTCTTCTTAGTCTTTTCACTTTCTTTCTCTTCCTTTGATTATGTCCTCTTGTTTCTTTGCTAAATCAGCCACTGCACACTTAAAAACTGCCAGCGTGTTGCATGTTGTCACACAGTGCCCTGTGCTGGACGCTGCAGGGTTACAGCGGCGTGTTAATGTGCCATAATAATGAGTAAAGTTCAAAGATTGTGATGTTGCTCTAACAAACAATGTCAAATTAAATGTTGTGAGAGAGTTGCTTAAAAAAAACCACTTCGTCAACTTCAGACCTTGGAGAGAGCCAGTGTAGAGAAATTAGGTTTTGTTTGGGGGCACCTCTCAAAGAATCTGCTGAAGTTAGTAATTCATCATTAGGAAACAATTCTGATTTGCCCTAATTGTAAAAAAAAAAAAAAAAAGTCTCATGTTTAAAGCTAAAAAAGAGCAAGAAAATGAAATCAACAGTAAATGTAGAAGGTCAGGGGTCAGACAAACGTAAAGTCTTTACTAAATATGTCTAGATTTGATGAGTGAGACGGTTTCCTAGTCTTATTTACACTTCCTACAAACCCTTTTATGTGTTTCACTTTCTTTTCAGACCACAGTATCCTATGATTTATGACGCTCTCTCTAAATCCACCAGTGTGGCCTCCATTCTGCACATATCCACACATACCTCTCTACACATCAAGCCATTTACTGCTGAATGCTCATCTCTTGTTATGATTAGCAAGTTCATTTAATTCCAAAGCAATTTCTCCTTTCAAAACACAACAAATCCACATGATGAAAAGAAAAATCCTAATCAAAAACACACTAAAAACTTGTTTGACTCTGGTGGGATACGTCTACTTTTGCATACATTTTTTTCAGGACATTGTAAATGATACCAGATTAAATGACCTGTTAAGATGGATTTTATTTTTTACCCCTGCCTTGTGCTGGCGAGCTGATTCGAAGCCTGTCTGGAGGAAGGGAACAAATCGGCTCCTTCATGGCCCAGTGAACCATCGACTCTGTAAGCAGCGGAGTCCGTCAGATAGAAAAGATGCATGGCGCTTTAAACCATTGCAGGCCTCTGCTCCCCCCAATCCCTTCCTCTCCTCGTGCTCGGGCTTGAAACCGCTGCTCCTTGACACTGGACATTACACATGGAATAAAAATGAGGTGAGGCAGCCGGAAAATTGAACATGTTGTCAGGCTGCAGTGGCTGTTTTCGGTGATTTAGGAACCGGAAGCTTTTCTCGATTAGGGTCATTTAGTTTGGCTAATGTAAATACAGTGGTGGTGGGGTTGCTCATGTGGAGAAAGAGGGTGTTTGCTGATATTATTGGTAATGGCTGTGTTAGTGGTATTTTTCCAAATACTAGTCAGTTGATTTTTTTTTCCTTTTTTTTTGTATGGAAACTGTTATGATTATTACAGCGTAGCATTTTGAGACATAACTATATACAAGCCATAAATGCTGTTCGTATCTGCCAGTTTGGTGGATGGCTTCAGTTAGAGGATGCCATGGAGGAGTGCAGGTAAATCAAAGCCACAGCCTGGGAAGTGCTCATTCCTGCTGAGCAGAAACTTATAGAAATTTTGTCTTCCTGGTTTCTGGTTCTGCTTAGGGTGCCTTGCTTTTATCACACTACATTCAAAACAAACCATATGCAACCAATACTCCGTCTTATCAACCACCTTACCATTATCAACTGCCACAGTATCCTACATTCAGCTCCCAACAAACCCTAACACAAGATTTCGCTCAACCTAAAGTTTCCCTGCCTTTCAGACGTCGTACCTATATCCATACTATATGGGCCCACCTCAACAGAGTGCAGCTTCTTATGCAGGTAGAGACCTCAATGCCAGCTTTAAGAGATTTATCCACCCTCTGAGACTAGCCATCCCTACCCTTGTTGACTTTGCTGATTGGCTAGAATATGAGCTGGAAGTGCAGGAAGACACCATTAAGCCCACCAAGAGAGAGGAGTGTTTTAACAAGAAGTCTGATAACAAGTACACTCCTATATCCTCAAATAAGTCCACCACTATCCTTCTGAGCACTGAGAAGGCTTCAGGATCAAGCATGGTGGCAGTCCTATCTGCATCTGAACATCTAGCCAACAAGCCTAAGAAAGGGGAGAAGGTTACTACTTACTGTCCCTATTGTGATAATGACAAGCATTTCCTGAACAACTGTTCTAACTTTAAGGAGCTGACCAAAGAACAAAAAGGAACTTGGATCAAAATGAATAACAAGTGCTGGCGTTGCGGACGCAATCACCAAGCTGCAAAGTGCACTCTTAAAGCTCCGTGTAAGACCTGTGGTCGGAAACACCTGCCAGTGCTGCATGAAGTGAATGAGAGGGAAGAAGGGGAACTGAAACCAGCTCCTCTGCCACCAGAGAACTGCCTGGTAAACACTGCTGGCAAAGTCCTGTATGTGGACCGCCCAGTCTATGACTGTAAAGTGCTACTAAAAATCAGTAAAGTGCTCTTGAGAAATGGTGATAAGTCTCTAGAGACGTATGCTGTTTTAGATGATGGTTCTGAGCGGACAATACTGCTCCACTCTGCTGCCTAACAACTGGGCCTCAAGGGAGCTAAAGAGGTGTTAGCTCTTCGTACAGTCAGACAAGAGGTGGAGGAGCTCCCCGGAACAACTGTGTCCTTTACTATTTCTCCGGCAGCTAGTCCTGACAAGGTGTACAGTATCCAGCATGCCTTCACAGCCGAGCAACTGAGTCTAGCAGAGCATTCCCATCCAGTTGCCTCACTCTAGCAGAAGTATAAACATCTGTCAGGTTTGCCCCTCCCACCTCTAAACAAGGTCTGTCCCATGCTGCTGATTGGTGCTGACTATACCCACCTTATCACACCTATCGAGCCAGTCAGACTGGGACCGCCTGGCGGGCCAGCAGCTGTGAAGACACGCCTCGGATGGACATTACAGGGACCAGCTCAAGCTATCAAGTCCAGCCCTCATGTTAGTCACTGTCTGTTCACATCTGCGCCATCCCAAACCGAGTTGTTTTCATGTGTAGAGAAGTTATGGCAGATGGATGTACTCCCTTACCGCAGTGAAAAGGTAGCAGTCAGGTCACGTCAGGACCAGGAAGCTGTTAACTCTCACTGTGTGTTCTTGAAGGAGTTTAACGTTTGTGGTACTGAACGTTACGCCACACCCCTCCTTCGGGTTAAGAACATGCCTCTCCTTAAAGCTTCTCCAGAAGCAGTGTTGCCACTCTTGCGAGGAACAGAGAAACGCTTAAGCAAATCTCCAGAACAAGCTGCTGCCTATCAGGAGACTGAGAAGCTAGTAGAGGCTGGTTATGCAGTGAAGTTATCATATCACCAAGTAGAGAGCGGTCCTGAAGTTTGGTATATACCCCACCATATGGTCCAACATAATGAGAAGAACAGGGTAGTGTTCAACTGCTCATTCCAGTACCAAGGCCACAACCTCAACCAGTTCCTTCTGCCAGGTCCCACTCTCGGCCCTTCCCTGCTAGCTGTGCTGCTACGCTTCAGGGAGCATGCTGTGGCTTTCAGCAGCGACATATGAGGTATGTTCCACCAAGTGAGGCTCCTGCCAAATACTAGTCAGTTGATTTTTTTTTTTTCTTTTTTTTTTGTATGGAAACTGTTATGATTATTACAGCGTAGCATTTTGAGACATAACTATATACAAGCCATAAATGCTGTTCGTATCTGCCAGTTTGGTGGATGGCTTCAGTTAGAGGATGCCATGGAGGAGTGCAGGTAAATCAAAGCCACAGCCTGGGAAGTGCTCATTCCTGCTGAGCAGAAACTTATAGAAATTTTGTCTTCCTGGTTTCTGGTTCTGCTTAGGGTGCCTTGCTTTTATCACACTACATTCAAAACAAACCATATGCAATTCCTATGAGTAAAGGTACAGCCAACAGACCTCTCCTCATCTTTAGTGCTTTTTTTTTTTTTTTTACTTCCGTCCTCCAACAGATGAAGAAGCAGATTATTTTTGATACAATGCTGGATATGCAAGCCGCTTTGCTCACATGCAATCTTTGATCCTTGTTTCCAGATATGAGGAATCCCCCACACAGAAGACTGGGTGTTCACATGTTGCCTGTTCTGTATAGATGTGACACGTGTGATGTTAAGCTCTTCATGATCATCAAATGATCTCTTAACCCATGGGTGTTTGACTTAGCCTTCTTCTCCACGCCTTTTTTTTTTTTTTTTTTTTCCCTATATTTGGGCCTTCACGAGAGTCAGATCAGATCATGTTTGTTTCCTCATGAAAATTCAACATCAATTGACAAAAATGGAAGGCATCATCATCTTTTGAACCAGCATTGAGTCAATACTGGATGGTTGTGATCTTCTGACAGCACTGCATTCATCTGCAGTGGAAATTTCTGGATGAGTTTGAAAAAACCGATGTCAATCGCAAGTCAATGAATGAAGTTAATTCTTGCCTCCAAAAATGCAAGTTGAAACACAACCATGAAAAGAAACTGAGATTTAAAACGACCAGGAATGCTTTTTCTGGGCTTGAACTCATGTAAGACTAAATTCAGCTATCTGACTTTCAATCTGCCACTCGGATACCTAAAGACGCAGGGGCGGAACTAGAGCAGTGGCCAGGGTGACACTGCCCTTCTTTGATATCTGATTGGATGCAACCTCAGGTCACTGCAGGTGGAGAACATCAAATTCCTTACCACCTACAAGGATCACCAGTGTCACTACATCAGTTTTAAGTCGTGTACCATTGAGTCATCCTTGAAAAAATATTGACATTTAGTTGCACATTTCTCAAAGAGCTTTTGTTCATATTCAATACTACTAATGTTATGTAAGGCTATTAACTTTGTTAGCCTGAAGCTACACGGAAGTGTTAATTTAGTTATATGGTAGTACTAGATCACATCTTATTTAGTTTTCGGCTTGTGTATTTGGGGACTCCACATCAATTCAGTTAACAAAGACTTTCACATCAGAGCTGAAAAAAGGGAAAAGAGGCAAAACACAGATAAGGTCAAGATAGACACCAGCCCAAAATCAGCAGCCCAACTAGCCCTTAGCACAGAGCTAACCAGACAAGTCATTGTGATCAGACACAAGAATCCAGTTTACCACCATCACCATTACAAGTGGGAAGAACAACTGTTTCCCACCACATCAAGTTCCACATACTACAGCCGGAAACAACCAGCTTAACCTTTCTGTTGCCCATGTTTCTATAACAAGACAAAGTTATCAGAGCAGTGTATAAGAGTGTGTGTTAGTGATTAAAACAAAGGTTTCCTTTCTTGGCATATAAGAACACAAAATTTCTTTAATGCTCTTTATTTACTTCCAAAACTAAAAGCAACAAAATTAGAATTTTGACTTGGACAAGAACATATGATGGCTACAAAATCCAAGTTTTAAAGAATTTCGCCATTGCTTTTTATTTGAAACTTTTTTGCATTGTTTTTCTACTCATGAAGCACCTGTATTTTAAATCAATTTGATTTCAAGTGCATTTATTTAAGATAAATGTATTTTCTTTGATACTTTTTTGGAGGATGATGCTAAAAAAGTCTTCATTTTCAGCCGACCGTGATGAGAACTGGCTCCAAAGGCTTCCTGATGGGTTGATTTATGAGGTCAAGAGGTCTTGACAAAACAGCAGTTTCTAAAGCTGTGGGAGTGAGAATAGTCTGGTTATTATTGCATTTTTGTTTAATGACTGCTCCTGTTTCAAACCTTTAAGGTCACATTCTCACCAGCTTTTTTATTCAGATCTTAGTTCATGAAAATCCACTTTGCACATTCACAATATCCCCAACAAATAAATTGTGCTTTAAATAAAATAAGTGCATCTGCCTAAAACGCAGGTCTCAGTCCCCGTCAAGTGGACCACACACAGGAAGTGTGTGACAAAGTAGAATGGATCATGGTTTCAGTGCATGGCATTGTGGGTAATCACAACAACAACAAAGGCACGTGTGGCATGAAGGCAGCTCTGGATGGGAGAAATGGTTTGCAGTCAGATGTGGAAGAATTAAGGAACAGTTTAGACAGAAATCTGATCAACCCATAACCACTAGGATCTAAAACTGCTGTTTAGATGATATATACAAAAAAACAAAGTTGTTCTGCAAAAGGAGAACGGGTTTTTTTCTTCCTTGTGTCTTGTTTTTTTCCTTCTGGAATTCTTAATGCAGCGCCACCTCTGTTAGAAAGTGAAACTCTTTGTTTAAAAGGTCCGATTTGTTTGAGTAGAGCAGAACGAACACAAATTTGGTCTGAAAGGATTGCAACCCCCGAACTGTGTCCCAAATGAGGGATGAATCTTTCAGGCTATCCTGGTGTAAATGCTCCATCAAACATGCATTCAGAGATTTTGTTTGTTTTTGTTTTTTCATTTTTCAGCCTTTTTGATTTGTGTCGTCGGTTTGCTTGGAAAGTTCGCTTTGTTTATGGAAATGTGAACGCACCAAACAAATTCGGATTTGGATTTAAGAAGCGGACTCAATCCACCTACAAACACAGGCCTCAGTCCATTTCTGGCGGACCAAATACCAGAACCGGACAACAAAGTTCGCAAAAAAAGTCACTTCCTGTATTTGGCATAGCGTTGCATTGTGGGTAAATATATAGCGATGCCATTAAGAGTCCTCTGTCCCGTCTGTCGTTCATACTGCGTCCATTGTTCCTGTTGTGGTTCCTGCTCTGACCTGTGCTGCAGTGGGTGTGCCTGTTTCCCTGGCAATCAAGTCCACACCAGGTTCTCATCGGGTAATCAGCAGCAGCAAGATAAAAGGCCAGCTCAGTTCACCAGTCATCGCCTGATTGTTGTTTCATCTGTGGTAACAGCTCTCGGCCATTGCAGCATTTCTGCTTAAGAAGTTAAACTGCTTGTTTCACAACTGTCTGTTCTGTCACCAGTGCATGAGTCTTGCCTGCCTGCCCGTCAACCTGCCTGCCTGCCCGCCGACCTGCCTGCCTGCCCGCCGACCTGCCTGCCTGTCAACCAGCCTGCCTGCCCGCCAACCTGCCTGCCTGGCCACCTACCATTCTGCCCAGGAGAACAATAAACCTGTCCTAGTATCCACATCCAATCTGCACTTGGGTCCTTGTTTGTCCTACACTACAACAGAACAATCAGGCCATCAGGTATGGATCCAGCAGATTCTAACCCAGAAGGCGCCGCCGGACAACTTCAGCAAGCCCTATCCGGTCAGAATGCTCACTTAGCTCGACATGAGCAGATGCTTCTAACTTTGGACCAGAATTACCACACCATCCTTACGCAGTTGTCTCAACTCACCAGTCATGTGGCTGGTCTGGTACAGCCTGCTCCCGATCAGCAACAGGTTCCTGACTCATCCAGGCATCCTACCGCTTCTGCCACCCCGGTAAGAGAGACACACATCCCGGACCCCAAACCTTATGCCGGGGATCTGGGTAAATGTAGAGGGTTCTTACTCCAATGCTCACTTGTGTTCGACCAGAAGCCCATCACTTATGCCAGTGACAAATCCAAGATCTCCTACGTCATCGGACTTCTGGAGGGCAAGGCTTTGTCATGGGCAGAAGCAGCGTTTGATCGGCAGGGTTTCAGGCACATGTCTTATCCAGCTTTTATGGATGAGATGAAGAAGGTGTTTGACCATCCAGTGAGAGGGGGCGATGCCGTTAAGCGGCTGATTAATCTCCGACAAGGAAAAATGAGTGTTGCTGAGTTTGCTGTGGATTTCAGGACTGCGGCTGTGGATTCGGGCTGGAATGATCAGGCTTTTTGTGGAATCTTCACAAATGGTTTAAGCAGCCGGCTTAAGGATGAGCTTGCCACCCGTGATGCATCAGATTCCCTGGACGACCTGGTCTCCCTCTCAATAAGGCTGGACAACCGCTTACGGGAGAGAGACAGAGAGCGGCAGACTCGTTCTGAGCTGTATTTTCCCGGCTCCACCATCGGAGCGGTCCGCCCTTCCCTTCCTAGCACAACACAGTCCGAGGAGCCCATGCAGCTGGGCCGAGCTCATCTGTCCACGGAGGAACGACAGAGGAGGAGGGACACCGGCGTTTGTTTTTATTGTGGAAGACCAGGACACCAGAGAGCTGTCTGCACAGAACGGCCAAAAGATCTGGGTCGTCAGTAGCTGTGGGAGTACTGACGACCACCACTCCAAAGGTAATTCCCCACACAAAGACACTCATTCCAGCGGTGCTATATGTCAAGGGTTTCTCTCATCCAGTACAGGCTTTAGTGGATTCTGGAGCTGAAGCGAACTTTATTGACAAGGAATGGGCTGCAAGGATTAATCTAGACCTGGAGTCTCTCTTCCCTCCTGTTTCTGCCCGGGCTCTGGATGGTAGCATTCTTTACTCCATCACCCAAGAGTCTGTTCCGGTTAAACAAATTGTTTCGGGAAATCACCAGGAGTTTATCAGTTTCTTTGTTGTAAACTCACCAAATTCACCCCTGGTTTTAGGACACCCCTGGTTATCGTTACACAATCCCCATCTGGATTGGACTACTGGGAGGATTATTAACTGGAGTTCTTATTGTCATGCAACTTGTCTTCACTCTGCCGTCCCATCTGGTATAACCACTACCAGTCATTGTCCCACTTCTAAGGATTTGTCAGACATTCCTCTAGCCTACCATGACCTCGCTGAGGTGTTCAGTAAAGAGAGGGCCCTTTCTCTTCCTCCTCACCGACCATATGACTGCGCCATAGACTTGTTACCTGGGGCTCCGTTGCCAGCCAGTCGTCTGTACAATCTTTCTAAGCCAGAGACTGAGGCCATGGAGAAATATATTTCGGATTCGCTGGCTGCTGGTTTAATTAGACCTTCTTCTTCCCCTGTTGGCGCAGGTTTTTTCTTTGTCTCTAAGAAGGATGGTTCTCTTCGGCCTTGTATTGACTACCGGAGATTAAATGCTATAACCATAAAGAATAAGTATCCTCTGCCACTTCTTGAGTCTGCCTTCAACTCTCTCCATGGCTCAACAATCTTCACAAAGCTAGATCTCCGCAACGCATATCATCTGGTCAGGATAAAAGAGGGAGATGAGTGGAAGACAGCCTTCAAGACCCCACTCGGCCATTTTGAGTATCAAGTCATGCCTTTTGGACTTTGTAATGCCCCTGCTGTTTTCCAAGCCTTAGTTAATGATGTGCTGAGAGACTTCCTGAACCGTTTTGTTTTCGTCTATTTAGACGATATCCTCATCTTTTCCCACAACCTCACCGAACATATACAACATGTCCGACAAGTCCTGCAGAGACTTCTGGAGAATCGCCTATTCGTTAAGGCCGAGAAGTGTGATTTTCATAAGAACACTGTTTCTTTTCTCGGATACATTTTTGAGAGTGGGCAGGTCCGAGCAGATCCTGAGAAGGTCAAAGCTGTTACCGAATGGCCAGTCCCAACTTCTGTCAAGCAGCTGCAACGTTTCTTGGGTTTTGCTAATTTTTATCGCAGATTCATTCACAATTATAGCCGCATCGCAGCTCCCCTGACAAGACTTACATCGCCTACAGTCCCATTTGTCTGGTCTGAGCCGGCGGCTCAGGCTTTTGTCAAGTTAAAGGATCTATTCACCACTGCTCCTGTCCTCCTCCACCCTGATCTCAACCATAAATTTGTGGTGGAGGTTGATGCTTCAGATGTCGGCGTTGGAGCTGTCTTGTCCCAACGATCCCCAGAGTCTCAGAAGTTACATCCTTGTGCCTTTTTCTCTCGACGTCTAACACCAGCTGAGCAGAACTACCATGTCGGTGATAGGGAACTCTTAGCCATCAAACTCGCCCTGGAGCAGTGGCGCCATTGGTTGGAGGGATCCAAAGTGCCATTCCTCATCTGGACTGACCATAAGAACCTGGAATACCTACAGTCTGCTAGACAAATGAATCCCCGACAGGCCCGTTGGTCTCTTTTCTTCAATCGATTCCACTTCACGCTGTCATACAGACCTGGGTCCAAAAACCAGAAACCGGACTCTCTCTCTCGCCAATTTCCACCCAAGACTGCAGTTTCACCTGATACCATCTTACCTGCAACCTGTGTTGTAGCCGCTGTTTCCTGGGAGGTGGAGGACAGGGTTAGAGAGGCCCAACAGCAACACCCTGACCCTGGCACAGGTCCCCGTAACCGCCTTTATGTCCCCAATTCTGTACGTTCCCAAGTCCTCCAGTGGGGACATTCCTCCCGCCTAGCATGCCACCCTGGTTCTGTGCGAACACTTTCTTTTCTGAGACGCAGATTCTGGTGGCCCACAATGGATAAAGATGTCCGGGAGTTTGTTGCAGCCTGTACGACGTGTGCACGCAGTAAGTCATCGCATCAGCCACCTGCAGGATTTCTTCGTCCATTACCTGTTCCAAGCAGACCCTGGTCGCACATTGCTCTGGACTTCGTCACTGGTCTTCCAGCCTCAAGAGGTAACACCACCATCCTCAGTAGTTGATCGCTTTTCCAAAGCTGTTCACTTTATTGCCCTTCCCAAACTTCCTACTGCCAAGGAGACAGCCAACTTACTTGTTCATCATGTCTTTCGGCTCCATGGTCTGCCCACAGACATAGTATCAGACAGAGGACCCCAATTTACATCCCAGGTATGGAAGTCGTTTTGTCACTCACTCGGGGCCACTGTGAGCCTGTCGTCTGGTTTCCATCCCCAGACCAATGGCCAGGCTGAGAGGTCTAATCAGGATCTGGAAACTGCCCTGAGATGTGTGGCTGAGTCCAACCCCTCCTCCTGGTGTGACCATCTGGACTGGGTAGAGTATGCTCACAACTCCCTTACCTCTTCTGCTTCAGGCTTATCACCTTTCGAATGCTCCCTGGGATATCAGCCGCCCCTGTTTCCAGCACAGGAGGAGGAGGTTTCTGTGCCGTCGGTCCAGCTACACATCCGCCGCTGCCGACGGATTTGGAGGAAGGCTCGAACTGCGCTCCTTCATGCCTCCGTACGTACCCGCCGCATGGCGGATCGTCGTCGGACTCCTGGACCGCATTACGCACCTGGCCAAAAGGTTTGGTTATCAGCAAAGAACATTCCATTGCGTACTGATGCCAAGAAGTTGGCCCCCCGCTTTTTGGGTCCTTTTGAGGTTGAGCGGATCATTAATCCCACCGTGGTCAAACTGAAACTCCCCAGTTCCATGAGAGTCCACCCTTCTTTCCATGTCTCCCAACTCAAGCCTGTTTCCTCTAGTCCTCTCGTCCCTCCTTCCAGACCCCCTCCTCCCGCCCGGCTTGTGGCGGGTCGCCCTGCCTATTCTGTCCGGCGTCTCCTGGATGTGCGGCGTCGGGGTCGTGGCTTCCAGTTTCTGGTGGACTGGGAGGGGTATGGTCCTGAGGAGCGTGCCTGGGTTCCGCGCTCATTTATTCTGGATGCCTCCCTGGTCCGGGATTTTCGTCGTGCTCATCCGGAGAAGTTTCGGTCGCCCGGTGGCTCTCGTGGAGGGGGGGGTACTGTTGTGGTTCCTGCTCTGACCTGTGCTGCAGTGGGTGTGCCTGTTTCCCTGGCAATCAAGTCCACACCAGGTTCTCATCGGGTAATCAGCAGCAGCAAGATAAAAGGCCAGCTCAGTTCACCAGTCATCGCCTGATTGTTGTTTCATCTGTGGTAACAGCTCTCGGCCATTGCAGCATTTCTGCTTAAGAAGTTAAACTGCTTGTTTCACAACTGTCTGTTCTGTCACCAGTGCATGAGTCTTGCCTGCCTGCCCGTCAACCTGCCTGCCTGCCCGCTGACCTGCCTGCCTGCCCGTCAACCAGCCTGCCTGCCCGTCAACCAGCCTGCCTGCCCGTCAACCAGCCTGCCTGCCCGTCAACCAGCCTGCCTGCCCGTCAACCAGCCTGCCTGCCCGTCAACCAGCCTGCCTGCCCGTCAACCAGCCTGCCTGCCCGCCAACCTGCCTGCCTGGCCACCTACCATTCTGCCCAGGAGAACAATAAACCTGTCCTAGTATCCACATCCAATCTGCACTTGGGTCCTTGTTTGTTCTACACTACAACAGTTCCAGTGTATATCTGCAGGATACTTGCATAAGACTAAATTAAAAACCCAAAACAGCGATAGTTTTGTGTTCATGTTCAACTCATAACAGAGTTTTCTTCTTAACACGGGTCTTGTCCTCTTTTGCTAAATACTAATGCAGCGCCACCCTTTGTGGGAATGGGGATCTAATATTCTAATAGTTCGGCAGGTTTGACCAAAGTGCTGCATGAACGTGAACTTGGTCCACATGGTTACACCCCCCAACAACGGAGGCGAATCCCCAGTCAGATTGAGTCTGGTGGACTATCCTGATGTGAATGCACCCCTTATTGATTATGGAGTACAGTTAATTTTTCAAAGCTATCTAATTAGAACTAGTTTATCAGAATTAGCAAAATATTGCTAGTTGTGTGCGAATCCACGTCAAGTACAAATATTATTGTGAGAGTCTGTTTTCTGCTTTTTAAATGTGTTTGTGAGCTGAGTTTAGGAGCAGATACACAGTCGTCACTTTGTTGAAAACAAGACGGCACAGACAAAACGATGGTGTGTGTAACAAAAAACCTTTTTACGTTAACTTTGGTTTTGTCTGTTCTTTGCTCTTTGTTTTACTTTTGTTAGTTTGCTTTTTCCAATTACTTCTCCGGATAGAGGTGACAATTTAAATGCATCTTTTTTAAAAATGTATTTATTTGACAGGGACGTAGCATATCAAAATAAGAACCAACTTCTAAATTTGCCAGATTTAGCCAAAAGGGTAGTTTTCATCCAGATCTTACAATGGCTTCCTGGAACGCCAAAATAACATAAAATAAATTTTAAAAAAAAATCAACCATCCAAAATCTAAACGATAGTTATCAGTTAATAGAATAATTGCAATTCTGATCAGTTTCTGAGACCATCCTTTGAATTTGTGGGGGGAAAATTATTTCAGGAAGTAAAATCTGAATTATTTAATGGTATGAATGAAACCAATGACAGTGGGTTGCATTAACTTTATTCTGTGAACATCTTTGAAGTGAATCATCCTGAACTTTGACTCAATAAACATTATCTAATTTGAAATACTTATGTTTCCACAAGAACAGAAAAACATTATTATAGTTTTTTAGTTTTAATGTTTTATTTATATTCTGGTTTGTGTCCAGTTAAACAGTTTAAAGGATTTTCTGGTCATATAATTCAGGTGTCGAGATAATGTACATTTCTTTTCAGAAGTATAGTTTGAAGGAACAACTTTTTGAAAATCAATAAAAGAATAGATTTAAAGTTTTTGCTTTAAAGCATGAATGAAAATAACAGTACAATCGTTTTATCTGGACTTTGTTTGGTAAAATATTTGTTTGGTGTTCTAATGTCAAACATTAAACACGGTAAATAAGCTCTGCATAGCAGAAGTCAATATTCTGTCGAAACGTCTAATAAAACAGCAGCCGGTGGCCGCGTCTTTCGCTCCTTCACTAATTAACTGTTTGGGTCTCCAGGAGTCAACGACGGTGACCTCTCTGCTCTTTGACCTTTTGTAGCTGCTATGCTGTAATTGCCATGTCGGAGTCTGAGGCAGGTTAAAGCGTGTTCTGAAAGGATGGTGATAACGCCTTATCTAACACACAAAGAGAGAGCTCTCCCACACTTTCTCCAGTCGGAAAATACACAATCAGAAGCACACAGCCGCAGCTTTAACTTGACACACTTCAGTCGCTCACTCTCCCCTGCATTCCCGTTTGCAAACGCGCTTCCTGACTTCTCTCTGCTTCTCTTATGTTTTAACCTCTATCTCGTGTAATGCGAGTCTGACGTGAACGCAGTCGCGTTTCCATCTCTTCAGAAGACATTCGTTTTGATTTTCCTGGAAACTTATCTCTGCCCACTGCTACACTCAAACCCAACTTCATCCTAATGTTCAACAAAAATGTATGTCCACACAACATAACACATGAAACACACACACTCCCACTCAAACACACCCTCGCCTCTGAATGAGTAACATATCCCTGCCTCCCGCTCCGGGTCACTGACCACACTCTCTGTGACCTTTGAGTCATGATACCCTCACATTCCCATTGGCTGGAATGTGCTAAGCTGGAGACATTGTCATCAGTTTCAGTCCTTTTTTAGCTCCGTTACTAAGTACTGATGCTTATTCAGCAAATTGGTTCAGCATTTAATAAAAATGCCAATGCAAATGTGCTGAAATGAAATGTGAGTTTTTATTTGGAGACTTGGATCTTTGGTAATACAGAGAAACTTAATTTGCACGGTGCTTTAAATGCTTGGCGAGTTGTGTTGGTTTAAAAAATGGTGAATTTTAACGACATGAAATGGATTTTACTGGTGAATTATGTGTCACTTAATAACAGCTCATAAAATAATGCAAATTTGTTTATTAAGTGTGTTTTTTCTGACTGTAAATGTTTAGTAAACTGAAATGATAGAAGTATGCTGAGTTATTCATTGTTAAAGTTCAGATTTCAGCTCTGAAATTTACACTCTGGGGATTTTTATTTTGATAAAATTATGGTTAAAGTCAACGACTTTCCCTTTTCTCTGTTGACTCACTAAGTAAAACCAGAGAGGCACTCAGAAACATGCTCTGATATCTTGGTGTTGACACATCTTCATTGATGTTCCAGGGATCACTGGGGGGGTTGGCTCTTGCACCAACATACACCCTCACACAAGTGACCCCACCAGGGCTGATCAGGCTCCAGTGACGGACCAGACAGCGAACTTCTCTGATCTTATGTCTCTTTTTCCAAGTCTTTTCCCAAGTCTTCCAAGCCTCTCTCTGGACTGGTGATAGCTCTTTTTTCATTTCTTCAACACTGTGAAAATGTTGATGGCCTAAAACGACAGGGTTATGAATTTTCTTCACCCATTTCTCCATCCAGATGACTGATAGTTGCTAAATATCTGCATATTTTCAGAGCTTTGTTTGGCAGGACTCATACAAACCAACCTCCTTTTAGGAGCACATCTTACTTGGCAGATTTAGACCTCACATGAATCTGTTAAGCAAGATTCATTCTAGGTCTGAGTCTGGTCTGAACCAAATGATGTTTACTTGCAGGGTTGCTGCTGCAGGGTTGCTGAGGAACCACAACTGTTGGTTGTTTTAGGTCCAACAGTAAATGACAGTCTTTATTGAGATCAGACTGACTGCACATGATGGAGTTTAATGGTGGCTGTGCTCCAGTTCAGACAAAGACAGTCTTTTCTGGTCTTCCTAAATGGTGTCACCAATAATCTTCAGGACTTCAGTTGGTACCATCCTTCTCTCAATGCACATGACGAGATATTGAGACGTTCAAATTTTTTGTTGTGGTGTAACTACCATTGTTGTTACCTTTTGTGTTGAATGAATTTTTTGAGATGAGGAAATCAGTAATGCATCCTTCTACTTAAATGTCTTACTTTTATGATATTATATCACTGTAGCATGAACATATTGCATTTTCCATAAATTTCACCTGAAAGCCAAATATCCCGAACTTTTTGTGAGTAGTGTATAGTGTGTGTGTGTGTGTGTGTGTGTGTGTGTGTGTGTGTGTGCGTGTGCGTGAGTGTATATACATATATATGTAGGTAAGTATGTATGTGCATATACGTGTATGCATTGCTCTTTCTTTTAGTTTCTATGTTCTCTTTTCTGTTTTCTTTCTGCCCCTTTTCTATCCTTTCCGGTCGGGTCCAGCAGCATAAACTCTGTAATACAAGCTATTATCCCAAACAAATAGGAAAATAAAATAAGAATCAAGAAATACAACGGGATCATTACATCTATAAAAGTTCCCCTTGGCAAAATAAATTTGCTCAGCAGAACACAGCATCCAGAACATCAGTCTGCTTGCTTAAATGCTGAACAAGACAAGACAAAAAAAAAAAAAAAAAAGGAATTCTGAGAAAAATGTTGGAATTCTGAGGAAAAAGCCATAATTTTGAGAAAAATGTCAGAATTTTGAGATTAGGGTCAGAATTCTGGAAAAAAAATGTCAGTTTTGAAAAATGTGCGAATTTTGAGGAAAAAAAGTAAATTTGAGAAAAAAAGTAAATTTGGAGAAAAAAGTCGAAATTCTGAGAATTCTTTTCTTCAGTGGCCCCAATACATTATAGCAGAAAATTGTTTTGACAACCTTTTATGGCTTCCAACATCCGACCATTAAATGGTGCAGAGTTCGACTGGTCCTGATTCTGTTCTGGTTCCAGTAAAACCTAAGTAAGTGTGTGTGTGTGTGTGTGTGTGTGTGTGTGTGTGTGTGTGTGTGTGTGTGTGTGTGTGTGTGTGTGTGTGTGTGTGTGTGTGTGCGTGTGAAGCTGCAGTGCTGCAGAGATAACATAACATCCCTTTCTGTTTGTCACATAGTGTTTTAGCAAAACCTTTGATCCAAAGATGCTAACAGGCAAAGCGTACAACAGAGTAAATGGGGGTTTATTTTACTCGATTAATTTGCAACAGGTTTTTCTCTTTGTTTGTATTTGGGAGTGATCATAACTGAGCACAACAGACATAGACTCTGGTCAACAGAGAGAAAAAAAACAAATAAACATGCTCATGTATTTATTAGTTATGCACACTGTGAACAAAAGATAAATTTGTTATTTATGTTGTAATTTGCGTGCCAGAGTTTTAAATTACTTCATACAACAACGAAGTGAGCTGGTGTGTACTGCTGTAGAAACATTGTTTACTTAACACGTGATTATTCTCTCTGGCCAGTTGGCAATTAGCAGAGGCAACCTCAGATAAGTGATGACAATAAAAAATGGAATTTGCATGTTCTCGTGTATGCGTGGGTTCTATCTGGGTTCTTCGGCTCCCTCCCACCATCCAAACACAGTAATTTGATTACTCTAAATTGTCCCTTGGAGTGAGTGTTGGCATAAATGGTTGTTTGTCTCTGTGTGTTGGCCCTGTGATGGACTGGCAACATGTCCAGGGTGTACCCAGC
The DNA here is from genome assembly GCF_933228915.1 of Telmatherina bonti. NCBI lineage: Eukaryota > Metazoa > Chordata > Actinopteri > Atheriniformes > Telmatherinidae > Telmatherina > Telmatherina bonti. The sequence continues at coordinate 10,748,116 of NC_136625.1, forward strand.
ATCTCGTCCAATGATTGCTGGGATAGACTCCAGCTTTCTCATGACCCTGAATTGGACAAAACTGTCAAGAAAATGGAAGGAAGGATACTTTCAGAAACACAGATTCCAAGTCTTTCCCATTATATTTTCTTTCCCGTGATATTTTCCAACAAGATCAAGGAAAAGTGTTTGGGAAAACATGATAGGTCTTGTTTTTTGTTTTGCATTGTATTTTTTTCAACAAATTGTGTTCCTGTTGGCTTCATCTAGTCGTGGTCTCCAGCTCTCGCTTGAGCTATTCGCCATCGACTGTGAAGCAGCTTGGAGGAGAATCAGCACCTCCAAACCGAAGACCATGGTCCTCAGCTGGAATAGGGTGGACCTTACTCCTGCCCTTACCAAGTTGGGAGTAAAGTCCTGCCCTTATCGAGTTCAAATCACTTGGGGTCTTGCTCACAAGTGAGGGTGCGGCGTCTGCAGTAATGCGGACTCTGCGCCGGTCTGTCGTGGTGAAGAAGGAGCTGAGCCAGAAGGTGAAGCTCTTGAGTTACCAGTCGGTCTACGTCCCTACCCTCACCTATGGTCATGAGCTGTGGGTCGTGACCGAAAGAACGAGATCTCGAATACAGGCGGCTGGAATGGCTTTCCTCTGCAAGGAGGTCGGGGGCTCCCTTAGAGATAGGGTGAGAAGCTCGGTCATCTGGGAGGGGTTCAGAGAACCACTGACCCTAGGTGAGGTGAGGTGGCTTGGGCATCCGGTTAGGATGCGTCCTGGACACCTCCCTGGTGAGGTGTTCGGGGCACATCCCTGCAGGGGAGACCCCTGGGAGGAAAACCCAGGACACACGGGAGGGATTATATCTCTTGGCTGGCCTGGGAATGACTTGGAACACCCCCCCCCCAACAGAGTTGGCAAATGCGGCTGGGGAAAAGGGAAGTCTGCTTGGGCTGCTGTCCTCATGACCAGACCAGAAGAAAATGGATGGATAGATAGATAAAGGTGTGTTGAAGCAGGATGCCAAAGGCTCCTGACCAAGTACGGGACAATGTGGGCATGAGAGCGTTTTGGTCTTCAGGTTATTCAACTGAACAAAAGACCTTTCATTTCATCTTTTAAGGTGTTGAAAGAATGTAAAAGTTTTGCAAAGATAATATCACAAACTCCTGCCAAAAATGTTTCCCTGCAGAGACAACATGGATTAGTTTGCAGTCGTCTTTATTGTTCCATTTCAGAAAATCTAATTATTTATTAATGTAGTGCATAACGCACCATATGCTGTCAGTTTAGTGTCTATTATTGTGATGCCCAAACTGCACCACCCTCTGTCTCACACGTAGGCATTGAACAGTAATTCTGTCTTCACGAAACAGCTCTTCATAACACATCACAGAGTATCAGGGTGCCTGGAAGTGTCCATTTTTTTGCGCTATAGCACCAAAGCCTCCCCACAGAGATTTCTCAGTGCGAAACAAGGACTTGTGCCGAACTGCTAACAACACTTTCAGGAGATAAGAGTACAGTTTGAACCAGTCTTCATCCATATAAAGGAGGAAAATGTCAGCGTCTATAATATGAGGATTACAAGTGGATGATGTGGGAAGATCGAAACTGCATCAGGGTCCATTTTAAACCAAAGTCCTGGGAAAATTATTTTTTGTGCAAGATATGCTGATTAAAACAATAAATTATGGGTAGAGTTTCCAAGACACATAAACAGGATCAAAGACTATTTGATGGATTGCTTTCGGGCTAAAAACACAGCTGTTTTACAGTTAAAAAAAAAATCAAAATGGTTCTGCTTTCTTCTTTTGTTGTCGATGATTTTACGGTAAGAGCTTGAATTTCTCATTTAATGTTTACTGTCAGACCATAAACATCAGTCACATGCAAACTCTGGGTTGTTCTGAGATCTGCAGAAAATTAAAATCACTCCAACAGGAAGGAGAAAATAATGGCAAAGCATATATTCATGTTTATTCATATTAACGATGTCCATCTTTGCCTTTAACTGGGTGGTAACAAAAAGTGAATCAGATCTCTGTGAAACATTGATTAATGCCTTTTGGTCTGACTTTGTGTGATAAACACTGACTCATTACGCGACTGCAGTTGGCTTCAAGTCCTTTGAGCGTGGCACTGTGGGTTTTCTGAGTAACGAAGCTTGAATCCTACTGACGGGCACAAAAGGTATGATTCGGCTGTCTCTGACTCAGATGTGAATCAGCAGCTAATGTAACAGCTCTTTGGATGAGGAACAATTTGATGGAAATCAGATATTTACCTCAGGCTAGAGATTTAAAGCCCTTTTCAAAGGAAATGTCTATTTCTAAACTAGTTTGGCTTTTATAGCATTGACAGGAAAGTTATAGCTTTGCAGTATGAGTTTTAGAGCCCCGTATTTGACAGATGTTTAACTGAGGCAACAGGTTAAAGACCTGTGTACAAATCATGCTAATAATTACCACATACCAGAGCTAGCGGTTGCATTTCAGAGGCAAAGTGCTGTGCCTCCCAGGAAAGGAGCTTCTAGCACCTTTTATTTCTTAGCCTTTTTTTTTTTTTATTCTGGTGATGTTTGGTACTGGGAAATAACATGTTTGTGGCTGACCAGGTCAGATACAACTCTAAACTCTTTTTTTCTTCTTTTTTGGAGTAAATTATTTAATCCTTTAAATTTATTAAAAAAAAAAAAAAAAATGGGTAAGAAAAATATTTATTTTTTTTTATTTAATGAGGTCATCTGAATTCTTCTTTCATAGAACGCTCCATTGTATATCAAAGATCTCATAGTTCCATATATCTCCAACAAAACCCTCGGCTCTCGTGCTTCACGTCTACAGGTGGTTTCTGGATTCTTTATATGCAGAATGAGCACAAGAGCCTTTGGCTTACAGAACCAGCTCCCAGTTTGGGTCTGGGAGGCAGACCTGTGATGAAACGAGACTTTTTTGTCTGATTGTCGTTTATTATTGTGACTCGTTAAATGAAATCTGAAAAACCACATATAAATATTTGGGTTCTGTGTTCACCATATGTCACCATATGCCCAAAATTAGGCAATTTTTTTTTTTAACTTTCCAAAATTTATTACCATCACTGGAACATTTTAACTTTTGCAGTGGATTGTGGAGCGAGACCAATCTGGGTGGCAAGATGTTGAATAAGTAGTGGCCAACAGGCTACTTTTAGCTAATAATAAAAATAATAATAATTATAGCAATAATAATCATCCATCATCATCACTGGAGTCTCTGATAGTATTTAGGTTCATTTTGACACGTCAGTAACGTGACTGTGTGTATAAAAGAAGCATTAAAAAACCTCTCAGATATAAATATCCATAAATTGCATTTAATAACTGAGGAGTAATTTCAGAAAACTGGTGTTTGTAAAATTGCAGGCACTTAGAGCATCCTACTGGCTACAGTGTGTAAAATATAGATAAAACTAAGAATCAGGAGGAATCCCTGTGCACACTGAACAAGGTCAAATTTAAATCCTGTGATCTTCTGGCCATCAGGCAGAACTGCAATAAAAACAGATTTCTCTGCTGGAAATCACTGCGTGGGTTCAGGTACACTTCTACAAATCCCTGTCAACATGGTTCACGTTGCATCCTGGAAAGAAGAAGCCTCTTGCGAACCAAACCCAGGAACACAGCTGTCTTCAAGTTCCCAACTTTGTCATTTTAAGATTTTTTATTTGGCTGTTTTCCATCATTAAGGAGGTTTTTTTTCTTCTTTTGAAATTTTCTTCATACTGAGACTTTTTTTTCCACCATTTATGGATATTTGCAGCTTTCTGTAATGTTTAACGGTACTTTTGGATAAAAGTGGAAACATTCTTTCCTGGCAGTACATCTGTGCCTGAAGCATTTCACTGCTAGTGTTTAAAATGATCATTTCAATCAGCTTTTGTTGAGGTAATGAGGAAAAAGAAACCACTGTGGCTGCCAGGGAACGTGCTGTCTCACAGGTTTAAAGCTCAAAAGCTTAAAAAAAACTTAAAGAAAAAATAAACTCTTTTAAAATACACTCACACAATGTAGATGAGTCGTGTCTGTCCAACTGATGTCTTGTTTTGAGGCTAATTTTGTAAATTTGTGTCAGAAAGAAGCTCTTCGGTGTGTTAGGCAACTAGTTTTAAAAGAACATTTACGTTCTCAGTCTTTTCCGCCAAAACAAAAAGCTTCTGGCCACGCCAGCGGCCCTGCAAATAACTGCATACTCGCTCTTTTACAGCTGGGCAGCCTGGTTTTCAAATGACCTCCTCGGTAATGACAATAATTATCAGAATCTGAGTCCTTAAGCAAGGCGTTTTTGGCTCGCATCGTCCATTTCACTACTCAGTCCAGAGTCTGTCATCATTAGGTCCTTTGGGAGGCTCAACTGGCAAGACGGCTGCAGGTGTGTGTGTGTGTGTGTGTGTGTGTGTGTGTGTGTGTGTGTGTGTGTGTGTGTGTGTGTGTGTGTGTGTGTGTGTGTGAGAAAACAAAATTAAGTCCCACTATGTGAACCAGAGAAGGCAGCTTGGCTTAGTGCCAGGCAGTCAGATCTTATCACCAGTGCCGCGACCTCGTGTTGTTGAAATATTTCTCCAGAATGAGGGTACATTGTGTGTGTGTGTGTGTGTGTGTGTGTGTGTGTAACTGCACATTTGTGTGAGGGAAAAATGGGGATTTGACAAATGTGGCTTTAAGCTGTGAGTGTGTTTTGGTTTTGCTATGAGGGGGAGCTTTTGAAAAAGCTAAGAGAGGGTGTGTTAAGTGTGCGGCTGAGGGGGTGTGCGACCGTGATATGCATCTGTGTTTAAGCATGTTAACGTGTTTGTGTAATGACATGCTCTGCTGTGCGATTATATCCACAGATAACATGCCTGCTGATTTTCCGTGTATCCTCCAGGATTAATGTAACACAAGATAAGTTGAAAAAGAAAAACATGAAGTTATAAATGACCGATTTGGTTATAATGATATTTTTAATGAAAGATCCAGAGATAAAGGCATTAAAAAATTATTTAATAAGCTGAGCCAATAAATTCTCTTTAGAATTACATTTAAAGACAAAAAAATAAATATGACTGAAATATAAATAAATTCTTCAGGATTTAATTTAATTCCAGTTAATAGTTGGGATATCGCATGATATCAGGCAGGATGCCGGGAGGCCACGGGGCTTTGTCAAGTCCCATCTTTTCCATATTTTTTTTATCAGATCTTGCCATGATCTGTGTTGTTTTCTTCCCTATAATGCAGAACCTGTCTTATTCAATCAGACAAAAACTACCTGAAACAACAAAGAACAGTTTTTGCTCACTGGTGGGACATTTTGGGGATTTTTACAGTTTCCATTCATCTGTTTCTTGTTTTGCATTCACATCTTTTCAATGCAAATAAAAAGTGACAATAAAAACGGGGCTAACAGAAACTTAAACAATAATCTAAACAACTCAAACATTCATCTTACCATAAAAAGTGTAACTATTGTGCTGATGGGTTGGCTGATGCAGGTGTTTGCTGAACGGTCTGCTGCGGTGGATTCATACAGTCATTAGGAAGTTAACCAAAACCAAAGCGGTTTGTCTTCCATTTTGAGTCTTTAAGGCTTCACTACTGAACTCTGTTAGATTTACACACTTTGGCAACCCCTAAAAAAAGGCAGTTTGTATCCTGTCTCTTCTCTGAGCTCTCTCCAGCCAGTAAAAGTCAACCCCGTGTTGACTCCTGTATGTCAGCCTCTACTTTTCGCTCTCTTTGCTCCTTTCGTTCTCAGATAATGTTCTCTTGGATCTCTTTACTGACTATGTCACGGTTTCAAGCAGAAGTGTTGATATCCGGTTGCTGGTGTGTGAAGCGATGCCATGAAGGCAAACACAGCTGTTGCACAATTCAGGCTGAAAAAGAAAGTTCTGGTATGTCTGTTTTACATTACTACAATACTACTCGGTAAAAAAACTTTATCATCTGACCAAAAATATAAGGTTCCACGGTCCAATAAAGGTAGATTAAAAACATCAGTTGATTCTCTAAAGTTCCTTATTTAGTTTTCAGAGACCTTTGACCACAATCTTCTGTTTGTCTGATATTGTTTGTGCAACCTAAGTGTGTATTGTATATTGTGTGAAGTCCTGTCATTCTGTGAGTAAATATTGATGGTTTTTGGTGGTAATGATGTAAATGTGTTCAACATTCATGTGTTGTAATGTTTGTACAAACATTGCTGACTTACAAAATAAATTTTAAGAGACATTTCTGACTGACTTGGATTGTAAATTTAGTTTCTCAGCCCAGGATGCTGCAGAACAGCAACAGCTGCAGGAATGTATGACTGTCTGGATCATTAAAACAAGTCAGAAGCACAGAGTGTCAAGGCTGGAAGCATATAATGCTGCTTTAATATAGTGACTTTCAGCCATCTTGAACAAGAAATGTGTTCCTGATGTTGAGATGGAGGCGCTTCTGCTCTGTCTGCAAAGGGCAGCGTTGTCATTGATTATTGTGTCTTTGTAATTCTCAAAGTTTCATGGAAAGCCAACAGGTTTGCTGGATTTGTCCACCCTACTCTGGTGGACATGCAATGATTTGGTGCATTACCATCATTAGTGAGGAGTGTGGAGCAAATATTAGATGTGTTGAATGAGTGGGTAATCCAGTGGTACATCAGATGGGTTATCCTGCAGCTATCCTCTGGATAAAACGCTTAAAAACTATCAGAATCTACAGAAATAAGAAGAAAAAATTAGGTTTTGGTTGATGTTGGTCTCTACTGCGACAAGTTGCCAACAAAATCAGCTTTTCTCACAGACATGATGCCAAATTCTAATTTTTAATACGACATGAGTGATAACTTTGTTTGTGAATCAAATAAAAACTTGTCATGCAAAATTATTGATTGCAAAAAATACTGAACACGCATAGTTTTTGCATTTACTCAGAAATATTAAAGCCCAAATAAAAACATCAAATTTAAGGAATTTACTATTACAATGATACTGAAACCCCCTGAAATGATCTTGGGACCCCCAGCTGGAGAAAGGCTGCTTAAAGGAATGGCACTTTAAATGAGCTAGTTGTCTCTTTTAGGTTTAATCTACTGGGAAATGCGTCCAGTTCCCATCTCACACCTTGTGGCCCCAAATACTCCTTACCCATATCCCCATTTTTCCATTCAGTCCGAACATTAGTCTGTTTTGATTGGACTTCATTATTTAAAACAGTTTTAATACCTTGTTCAACTTGCCGTTAAGATACCTTAATAAATCCTAATTCCTACATCTGCGATCCCCAAGGTTCTCTCTCCTTGTCAGCTTTCAGCCGTGGCTCACAATTTTTTGTAACGGGAATTTTTATTGGAATAAAAACAGGAACCACTTCAGTGGAAAAACTCTAATATAGGTTTGTCTTTTAATTTGTCACCTTCTTATTGCAATTTTAGTTAAGGCTTAATAATGTCTTCATTTAATTTCACCTCGGTGTTTAATATGACATCATATATTTCCTCACATATTAAGTGTCAACATTTGTCAGTCTGTGACCAGATGGAAATATCTGTTAAACAAAATTGCTTTAAATAAAGATTAAGAATGATATTGATAATTAGCATTCAGCTTTGCTTTTACATTTCCTGATATGCATTCCCTTAAATATTTCTGTGATTTAAAGCAAAACACAAGTTTTATTCCATGTTTAAATGAATAGTAATAACAGGATATGTTTCTTTCCACATAACCGTGATAGCATTCATGTGTACCAGAGGGTCAGTGTTAGCCTTTTTTTTTTCTTTTTTTTTTTTTTTGCAGCTGTTGCCTTGAGCCCACCACAACAGGCTAATGGATCACTGTCAGTGTCCTGTAATTACTGGGATATGACTGTGTCATTATAGAAATACCGTCCCTCCTCCATCATTCCATAGGGTCAGATGCATGTGTGTGCATGTGTGGGTGTGTATGCTTCTGCTTGAGTGTCCACATAAACAATAACCCTCAGTGTGTCCATTTGTCTGCTAACGCCACTATTTATGTTTGGTCTCTGATTTGTTTGATCAGTTTCTGAATATATAAGAGTTTAATGTGCACATTATTATTATTATTATTATTATTATTATTATTATTAAGGAAACTGTCATTTTGCCTAAAGTACTTCTAGGAAAGCTGTAAATTATATGTAAAAGTGGAGGAATGTTTTAGTTCACTGCAGAAATAAATTACTCCAACACGGTTAGTTCAGAGAGGAGACGATTAGCAGAGCAGCTCTTGAGTTGACATTCCCCCATTTTTTGTTCCTCATCAGGTCCGACATTTTTTTTAGAAATGTCGGACCTTACCATATATATATATATAACTTTAGCAAAACAATATCAAAAAATGAATACCTACATATTTGTTTAGCCGCACTTTCTTTTATATCCTTTAAGCTACTCGTTGGCAAGCCCAAACAAATTTGTTTAGCACAAAAATTACAGCAAAACCATCTTTCAGCTTGATATAATACAGGTCAGGACAAGGTTAAAGAAATAAGTAGAACGTACTCGTCAGAATCAAAAGATTTGTGCAGCTCTTTGCTACGATTCTGCACTGAATTATCTGCACCCAAGATGATAATATGGGATAAGTCGTTTCCTGTATTTAACAAAGGACTATTGCAGGGAGGGAAAGGAACCAAAAACAAAAACTGCTCTGCTTCTTGCGCAACATGGCAGCACCTGCATCCACCTGCACTCGCAGCAGTCTGACTTGTATTTACTATGACGTCCCCCACTGTTTCCTTTCTTGTGTTGCTCTCACTCTCGGACATCTGCTAAATGCCTGTCGTCGCAGTAATGTGTGTAAGACTTACTGCAAGTGTTTTGCTTTGCACACTTACTACTTTCAGCTTGTCTTTAACTATTTTACATGTTGTTGTTGTGGCCTTAAAACACACCGCAATTTGCAAAATGTGCCTAAAGTGGCTGCTTGTTTACTCTTATTCCCATTATATCATTTGGAATAATGAATGATAAGCAGCTGAAGATGAGGAAATTTTGACAGGAACATGAAGTAATTTTCCTTCTGAAGAAAGAAAATGTAAGCCAGCTTTGATGAATGATTAAGCAGAGATCACAGCTCCAAGATTATAACAGTATTAAGAAAATATATCAGAGTGACACAAACATGTTGTTTCGCTCTAAACTGCAGACATACTTGCACCAACATACTAAAGGTCTCCTCAGTGAAAACAAACACGCTGTAATTAATGAGCATGAGCTGCAGTCATTTATTAGGCTGCCACTATTGTCTCTGAATTATTGGAAGTACTTTGCATGAAAAATATGTAATGTCAACGTGTCAATAACCAAATATCAGCTGTCAGCGGAAAACGCTTGCAATTACTCCTCAAAAGCGCAGGTTGAGTTGTGACCGTGCGTCACTGGCGTGTCCTTCGCCTCTAATGCTATTTCTGTCCCGCCTGGCAGTGTTCTGAGTGTTGTGCTGCCAAACACTTCTTATATATTGTCTCCACTGCAGCAAATAATCTGTGGACCGAAACCAGAATGTGAATCACATTTGACTGGAAACATTAAAGTCTGTTGGGATTTTTTTGGATTGCAAAACAAACTGTTTCTGAGAGGAGAGTTGTGTGTGTCCCCACTCTGCCAGACCCACTCAGCTGCTCATTTGATGATCTCTTTCTCTCGTTTTTCTGTTAGATTTGGATCCTATTTCTGCTCACACTCGCAGCCTCTCTGTTTGCGGTCATGTTCTCACCAGTTTTTTTTCTGTTGAACAAGCAACTATGTTGAAAGCGTTAAAATTGAGTGGTTGAGGGAATCTTATCAGGAGAATTTATGTTACACAATGTGTTTTTTTTGTTTGTTTGTTTGTTTTCTTTGTGTTTGGTTGGTCATTAGGCCAAAAGTTTGACACCTCAAAGTTCCTGTTACCCAAAGCAAAAAATGTTTTTCATTTTATTTTATGTGTGAAGTTATATACATGAAGAGAAAATTCATCTCTAAAGCTCTTTAATTTGTTAAATGTCTCACTTTTATATACTTTTTTTTTCCTTCTTACTTTTTTTAAAAACTTTTTTTTTTAACTTTTTTACTTAGAGAACCCTGGTGACTGTGATTCTTTTACATCCATTGACACTCTGGATGTGTTTTTTTTTTTAGCTCTATTTTAAATATATTTCTGTAAATATAGAGGCGATATTTAGTTTGTGCACAATTTTAGGGGAAATGGAAACACAGCTAGACAAGGAAAGTGTATTTATTTAAGGTAAGGCAAGTTTATTTGTATGGTACCTTTCACGTACAAGACAATTAAAAGTGCTTTACATGAAACATTAAAAGCATTAGAGATGGTGTAAAAACAAACAAAAAAAAGCATAAAAGAAAACACAAGTCGTAAAATCACAGTAAATTTAACACAATTCAACAAAGTAATTCATAGCGCGTTACAAAGACAACAAAACATTAGAAAATAAGAAGCATGATTCAACATTAAAACAATAACATTACATAAAGAATAATGCAGATTTGGACTTGAAATAAACTTGAAATAGCTTTGAAGAGCTAAAGACTTTTTTTTTTTTTTTTTTTTAAAAACAATGGCCATGGACTCCACTTAACAGCATTGTAGCTCTCTGGAAATTAAAACATGTTTTCACTCCCAGGGTATGACTACTAAACCCTGGACATGACCCACTGATTCGGTTCTGGATGCAGAAGGAACCCCAGAGTATTACTTTTGGACCTGCAGGGTTTCCTGAGCTGATAATTTAACATGTAGTGGACATGTCAGGAAGGCAAAGTGTAAAATGTCAAAGCTTTCTGCAGAACAATGTTTTACTTTCAGCTCCAACACCTAACGAGAATGTTCTTAACTTTTGTCAGATACTGTTCGAGCATGAAGAAGCTGAATGATATGGGAGCAAAATAAGGACAAATCCAGATGTGCTTCAGGGTCAGATGTGCAACCTCTTCCTTTCTTCCAGTCTGTGTTTGATCAGTGTAAAACTGTTTTACTATCTGTGTTGTTTCTTGGCACAGCTGCTGCATCACCTGCAGAAGCAGAGGATGATGGGTAAAACCCAGCTCTGAAGCAGAACGAGGAGCTTTTGGTCAAACATCAGCAACGTGTTGGGAATTTAAATCGGTTGACTAAAATAATCAAAGCCCACAAAGCAGAAGTATTTACGTAAGTATTGGTATTTATAGATCCTGTAATGTGAATTAGAAATTACAGTTGCATCAGACGGACATGGAAACTTTCTGATTTGTTGTTTTTACAGAGGCTCGCGACCGACCTGTTAGCTTAGCTTATAGCTGAACTTTTTCATTTTGTTTCAGTCTTACCTTATTTATTTTATCATTGCTTTCACAGCTTTTTACTTATTTAAACTTCATATTTAATTGTATTTGTTTCAAATACTACCTATTCACGTGGCTGTTTTCCTTTCATTTACAGTTTTTACCTATTTGTTTTTTGTTCTTTTTTTATCTTATTGGTGTGATTAACTCTTCCTTATGGAGATTCATGCATCTTGTGTGTGTTTTGTATATGAATGATTGAAAGAGCTATTATGATCAGGTGTTTTCATGTAGAGCGCTTTGTGCTACTTTTTGTTTTAAAATACTTTATAAACAAAATTTGATTTGATTTACAGTTTATAGAAGGAAGAACAGGAAATTACTGTTGTCTTAACAAGTTTCTTTTAAGGTTTTTATGTCCTTCAAAATGTTCAAAACAAACATGACCTTCAGAAAAGTTGCTGAAGAGTTTCTGGCACAAGCTCACCTACTTTCCAGGTGTGCAGAGAGGGTAAAAGTCTAAAGAGGTCGGAACTCCAGCTACGGTTTTGGTATATTTAGTACAACTTTGTTTGACCGAGTTCCAGCTTGCAGCCTTCATAACGGTCAGACAACAAAGTTATTCTGCTCTCGGTGTTGGTAAAGTTCTGACCTTTTCATGAAAGAACTGTGAGGGGGAAAAAATCTCATTTGTTTTATGAGACAAACTGCAGCGTCAGATGATTTTAGCATTTGAACAAGCCCAGTGCATTTTCAAGACACTTCTTTCTAAACATTCTTGCGAGATTTTGCTTCATACTGACATAAAGCTTCACACAGTTGCTGCAGATTCATGATGAGAATCTCCCGTTCCACCTCATCACCATGAGAATCTCCCATTCCACCTCATCACGATGAGAATCTCCCATTCCACCTCATCACCATGAGAATCTCCCATTCCACATCATCATGATGAGAATCTCCCGTTCCACCACATCATGATGAGAATCTCCCGTTCCACCACATCATGATGAGAATCTCCTGTTCCACATCATCATGATGAGAATCTCCCGTTCCACCACATCATGATGAGAATCTCCCGTTCCACCACATCATGATGAGAATCTCCCGTTCCACCTCATCACGATGAGAATCTCCCGTTCCACCACATCATGATGAGAATCTCCCGTTCCACCACATCACGATGAGAATCTCCCGTTCCACCACATCATGATGAGAATCTCCCGTTCCACCTCATCATGATGAGAATCTCCCGTTCCACCACATCATGATGAGAATCTCCCGTTCCACCTCATCACGATGAGAATCTCCCGTTCCACCACATCATGATGAGAATCTCCCGTTCCACCTCATCACGATGAGGATCTCCCGTTCCACATCATCATGATGAGAATCTCCCGTTCCACATCATCATGATGAGAATCTCCCGTTCCACCACATCATGATGAGAATCCCCCGTTCCACCACATCATGATGAGAATCTCCCGTTCCACCACATCATGATGAGAATCTCCCGTTCCACCTCATCATGATGAGAATCTCCCGTTCCACCACATCATGATGAGAATCTCCCGTTCCACCACATCATGATGAGAATCTCACGTTCCGCCTCATCATGATGAGAATCTCCCGTTCCACCACATCATGATGAGAATCTCCCATTCCACCACATCATGATGAGAATCTCCCGTTCCACCTCATCATAATGAGAATCTCTCGTTCCACCTCATCATGATAAGAAACTCCAGTTCCACTTCATCATGAGAATCTCCCGTTCCACTTCATCTTGAGAATCTCCCGTTCCACCACATCATGATGAGAATCTCCCGTTCCACTTCATCATGATGACAATCTCCCGTTCCACCTCATCATGATGAGAATCTCTCGTTCCACCACATCATGATGAGAATCTCCCGTTCCACCACATCATGATGAGAATCTCCCGTTCCACCACATCATGATGAGAATCTCCCGTTCCACCTCATCACCATGAGAATCTCCCGTTCCACCACATCATGATGAGAATCTCCCGTTCCACCTCATCATGATGAGAATCTCCCGTTCCACCACATCATGATGAGAATCTCCTGTTCCACCTCATCACCATGAGAATCTCCCGTTCCACCACATCATGAGATTCTCCCGTTCCACCACATCATGATGAGAATCTCCCGTTCCACCTCATCATGATGAGAAGCTCCCGTTCCACCACATCATGATGACAATCTCCCGTTCCACCTCATCATGATGAGAATCTCCCGTTCCACCTCATCATGATGAGAATCTCCCGTTCCACTTCATCATGAGAATCTCCCGTTCCACTTCATCATGAGAATCTCCCGTTCCACCTCATCATGATGAGAATCTCCCGTTCAACCTCATCATGATGAGAATCTCCCGTTCCACCACATCATGATGAGAATCTCCCGTTCCACCACATCATGATGAGAATCTCCCGTTCCACCTCATCATGATGAGAATCTCCCGTTCCACCACATCATGATGAGAATCCCCCGTTCCACCACATCATGATGAGAATCTCCCGTTCCACCACATCATGATGAGAATCTCCCGTTCCACCTCATCACGATGAGAATCTCCCGTTCCACCTCATCACGATGAGAATCTCCCGTTCCACCTCATCATGATGAGAATCTCCCGTTCCACCTCATCACGATGAGAATCTCCCGTTCCACCTCATCACCATGAGAATCTCCCGTTCCACCTCATCATGATGAGAATCTCCCGTTCCACCTCATCACCATGAGAATCTCCCATTCCACCTCATCATGATGAGAATCTCCCGTTCCACCTCATCATGATGAGGATCTCCCATTCCACCTCATCATGATGAGAATCTCCCGTTCCACCTCATCATGATGAGGATCTCCCGTTCCACCTCATCACCATGAGAATCTCCCGTTCCACCTCATCACCATGAGAATCTCCCATTCCACCTCATCACCATGAGAATCTCCCATTCCACATCATCATGATGAGAATCTCCCGTTCCACCACATCATGATGAGAATCTCCCGTTCCACCACATCATGATGAGAATCTCCCGTTCCACCTCATCACGATGAGAATCTCCCGTTCCACCACATCATGATGAGAATCTCCCGTTCCACCTCATCACGATGAGAATCTCCCGTTCCACCACATCATGATGAGAATCTCCCGTTCCACCTCATCATGATGAGAATCTCCCGTTCCACCACATCATGATGAGAATCTCCCGTTCCACCTCATCACGATGAGAATCTCCCGTTCCACCACATCATGATGAGAATCTCCCGTTCCACCTCATCACGATGAGGATCTCCCGTTCCACATCATCATGATGAGAATCTCCCGTTCCACATCATCATGATGAGAATCTCCCGTTCCACATCATCATGATGAGAATCCCCCGTTCCACCACATCATGATGAGAATCTCCCGTTCCACCACATCATGATGAGAATCTCCCGTTCCACCTCATCATGATGAGAATCTCCCGTTCCACCACATCATGATGAGAATCTCCCGTTCCACCACATCATGATGAGAATCTCCCGTTCCACCTCATCATGATGAGAATCTCCCGTTCCACCACATCATGATGAGAATCTCCCGTTCCACCACATCATGATGAGAATCTCCCGTTCCGCCTCATCATGATGAGAATCTCCCGTTCCACCACATCATGATGAGAATCTCCCATTCCACCACATCATGATGAGAATCTCCCGTTCCACCTCATCATAATGAGAATCTCTCGTTCCACCACATCATGATGAGAATCTCCCATTCCACCTCATCATGATGAGAATCTCCCGTTCCACTTCATCATGAGAATCTCCCGTTCCACTTCATCATGAGAATCTCCCGTTCCACCACATCATGATGAGAATCTCCCGTTCCACTTCATCATGATGACAATCTCCCGTTCCACCTCATCATGATGAGAATCTCTCGTTCCACCACATCATGATGAGAATCTCCCGTTCCACCACATCATGATGAGAATCTCCCGTTCCACCACATCATGATGAGAATCTCCCGTTCCACCTCATCACCATGAGAATCTCCCGTTCCACCACATCATGATGAGAATCTCCCGTTCCACCTCATCATGATGAGAATCTCCCGTTCCACCACATCATGATGAGAATCTCCTGTTCCACCTCATCACCATGAGAATCTCCCGTTCCACCACATCATGAGATTCTCCCGTTCCACCACATCATGATGAGAATCTCCCGTTCCACCTCATCATGATGAGAATCTCCCGTTCCACCTCATCATGATGAGAATCTCCCGTTCCACCACATCATGATGACAATCTCCCGTTCCACCTCATCATGATGAGAATCTCCCGTTCCACCTCATCATGATGAGAATCTCCCGTTCCACTTCATCATGAGAATCTCCCGTTCCACTTCATCATGAGAATCTCCCGTTCCACCTCATCATGATGAGAATCTCCCGTTCCACCTCATCATGATGAGAATCTCCCGTTCCACCACATCATGATGAGAATCTCCCGTTCCACCACATCATGATGAGAATCTCCCGTTCCACCACATCATGATGAGAATCCCCCGTTCCACCACATCATGATGAGAATCTCCCGTTCCACCACATCATGATGAGAATCTCCCGTTCCACCTCATCACGATGAGAATCTCCCGTTCCACCTCATCACGATGAGAATCTCCCGTTCCACCTCATCATGATGAGAATCTCCCGTTCCACCTCATCACCATGAGAATCTCCCGTTCCACCTCATCACCATGAGAATCTCCCGTTCCACCACATCATGATGAGAATCCCCCGTTCCACCACATCATGATGAGAATCTCCCGTTCCACCACTTCATGATGAGAATCTCCCGTTCCACCTCATCACCATGAGAATCTCCCGTTCCACCACATCATGATGAGAATCTCCCGTTCCACCACTTCATGATGAGAATCTCCCGTTCCACCTCATCACCATGAGAATCTCCCGTTCCACCTCATCATGATGAGAATCTCCCGTTCCACCACATCATGATTAGAATCCCCCGTTCCACCACATCATGATGAGAATCTCCCGTTCCACCACTTCATGATGAGAATCTCCCGTTCCACCACATCATGATGAGAATCCCCCGTTCCACCACATCATGATGAGAATCTCCCGTTCCACCACTTCATGATGAGAATCTCCCGTTCCACCTCATCACCATGAGAATCTCCCGTTCCACCACATCATGATGAGAATCTCCCGTTCCACCTCATCATGATGAGAATCTCCTGTTCCACCTCATCACCATGAGAATCTCCCGTTCCACCACATCATGATGAGAATCTCCCGTTCCACCTCATCATGATGAGAATCTCCCGTTCCACCACATCATGATGAGAATCTCCCGTTCCACCACATCATGATGAGAATCTCCCGTTCCACCACATCATGATGAGAATCTCCCGTTCCACCTCATCACGATGAGAATCTCCCGTTCCACCACATCATGATGAGAATCTCCCGTTCCACCACATCATGATGAGAATCTCCCGTTCCACCTCATCATAATGAGAATCTCTCGTTCCACCACATCATGATGAGAATCTCCCGTTCCACCTCATCATGATGAGAATCTCCCGTTCCACTTCATCATGAGAATCTCCCGTTCCACTTCATCATGAGAATCTCCCGTTCCACCTCATCATGATGAGAATCTCCCGTTCCACCTCATCATGATGAGAATCTCCCGTTCCACAACATCATGATGAGAATCTCCCGTTCCACCACATCATGATGAGAATCTCCCGTTCCACCTCATCATGATGAGAATCTCCCGTTCCACAACATCATGATGAGAATCTCCCGTTCCACCACATCATGATGAGAATCTCCCGTTCCACCTCATCATGATGAGAATCTCCCGTTCCACCACATCATGATGAGAATCCCCCGTTCCACCACATCACGATGAGAATCTCCCGTTCCACCTCATCATGATGAGAATCTCCCGTTCCACCTCATCACGATGAGAATCTCCCGTTCCACCTCATCACGATGAGAATCTCCCGTTCCACCTCATCATGATGAGAATCTCCCGTTCCACCACATCATGATGAGAATCCCCCGTTCCACCACATCATGATGAGAATCTCCCGTTCCACCACTTCATGATGAGAATCTCCCGTTCCACCTCATCACCATGAGAATCTCCCGTTCCACCACATCATGATGAGAATCTCCCGTTCCACCTCATCATGATGAGAATCTCCCGTTCCACCTCATCACCATGAGAATCTCCCGTTCCACCACATCATGATGAGAATCTCCCGTTCCACCTCATCATGATGAGAATCTCCCGTTCCACCACATCATGATGAGAATCTCCCGTTCCACCACATCATGATGAGAATCTCCCGTTCCACCTCATCACGATGAGAATCTCCCGTTCCACCTCATCACGATGAGAATCTCCCGTTCCACCTCATCACGATGAGAATCTCCCGTTCCACCTCATCACGATGAGAATCTCCCGTTCCACCACATCACGATGAGAATCTCCCGTTCCACCTCATCACGATGAGAATCTCCCGTTCCACCACATCACGATGAGAATCTCCCGTTCCACCTCATCATGATGAGAATCTCCCGTTCCACCTCATCATGATGAGAATCTCCCGTTCCACCACATCATGATGAGAATCTCCCGTTCCACATCATCATGATGAGAATCTCCCGTTCCACCACATCATGATGAGAATCTCCCGTTCCACCACATCATGATGAGAATCTCCCGTTCCACCTCATCACGATGAGGATCTCCCGTTCCACCTCATCACGATGAGAATCTCCCGTTCCACCTCATCATGATGAGAATCTCCCGTTCCACCACATCATGATGACAATCTCCCGTTCCACCTCATCATGATGAGAATCTCCCGTTCCACATCATCATGATGAGAATCTCCCGTTCCATATCATCATGATGAGAATCTCCCGTTCCACCACATCATGATGAGAATCTCCCGTTCCACATCATCATGATGAGAATCTCCCGTTCCACCTCATCACGATGAGGATCTCCCATTCCACCTCATCACGATGAGAATCTCCCGTTCCACCACATCATGATGAGAATCTCCCGTTCCACCACATCATGATGAGAATCTCCCGTTCCACATCATCATGATGAGAATCTCCCGTTCCACATCATCATGATGAGAATCTCCCTTTCCACATCATCATGATGAGAACCTCTCGTTCCACCTCATCATGATGAGGATCTCCCGTTCCACCTCATCATGAGAATAGCCTCATGCGTCTTGTTTCCAGTCTGTGGTTGTCAGGTTGCACCCCTTCCAGGGAATGCAACAAACATCCAGACCAGATTCTGAGCCTACCGTCTGCATGTGGATCTGAAATGGAAGCTCATGGAAACGTTTTTCCATCTTCTGTCCAGTTTCGGCGAGATATGAACTGGAGCCTGTTTCCTTTTTATATCTGACAGGATTCATACCTGTTGTCTGCTGTAGCTAATCTCCCTCAAAGCTCAGCGTGTTGCGTCCACTCACGGTAGTCTGCATACCTTTGTTGTGACCACAGGTTATGTGAGTTTCTGTCATCTCCAACCAGTCTGCCCAGTTTGTCACTGTCACCGACATAGAAAGCATTTATGAATAGAGCAATTTATTAAGTCAGAAACAATAAAGTATTAAAAACTGTTTAAAAAATGTTAAAAATTCTGTCAAATATCAGTAAAATCTAGAAACGCGTTTTATCTATAGCCATCAACATGATACTAATGAAGACTGCTATATCTGCCATTAATTACCTGAAAAGGCCTAAACGGAAGTGTTTTCATGGCCCCCGTGGTAACCCAACCTAAACACTGTGGACAGATATCAAAACAGAACATTTCAGACCGAGAAGCTGACAGAACTAGAAGCCAAAAATAACAGGAAATAAAAAAAACCCCAAAGAATTATCTGAAGACAGATGTGGCTACAAAGAGTTTGCAAGCTGTTATACTTGACATAAAGAGGCAGGAAAAATGAGAAAACTATGCTGAAACTGTAGTTTTGAGTCATTTTTTCCCATTATGTGTTAAACAGTTAAAGTTATTTTGACACCTCTTGAGAAACAAATCAACTTTCATTTGCTTCACTATAAAAAGTAATAAATTTCCACACGTCTGGAAGCAGTATAGCATCTTTGCTGCCGTAATTCAAGCAGTCCTGACTTGACGGACCAGCTGCTGGTCTGTAAATTAACTGCTGTCCTTGTTGCTTTTGCATGAAAACAAACACTTTTTCTGCGTGAACATCCTTTTTGTTCACAGCTCTGAATGTCAAGTGCAAGGTTGTGTCTTTTAGTTCAGATGCAATTCACTACGATTATTTTGTTCTTTTTTTTTTTTTTTCCATGCTGAAATCCTCTCCTGAGACGTTGCCCTTAATCTGAGCAACTGCTGAATGGATTAAACTTCCAGGCTCATTGTGAGGATGATGAACGCTGACGCTGAGGAAAACTGAGCAGCTCTTGTTCGCAAGGAGCAGAAAACTACACGTTTTGGTTTAACTCCAACTCCAGTAAATTGCATTGCCTTGGTACATCGTGGCGAACCATTAGCAGCTCATGTTAGTGTCTGATAATCGCATTTTTATCTTTGTTTGGCAGGCAAGGTGTGCTGAACAAGCAAGCTCTTGTTAATTACAGGCATCCACAATTGGGAGTTGCATCCTTCTGCTGATTACTACAGAGAGGATCTGCAGGGCCGCAGGCAGGATTTGAGATGGGTCATGAATCAAAAAGTCTCCACCATCCTCTCATTCTTTGTGTTCAGATGTAACCAATTCTTCTTTTTCAGTAACGTGTTATGAGGACAGACGTCTATAAAAGTCCCACATGTCCAGCAGACTGAGGGCATGTTCTAAATGGAGGATTTGTCCTTGAACCAAACCTGCTTAGAGACCTGCCCAACCTGAAGAGGGAAAACAACAACGGCGGTTGTTTATGGGGGTTAAAACAACAGATGTTTTTGTCCTAAACAGCAAAGTGAAACAGAAAATGAAGGTGAAACTTGAAGGTGAAGTTTGTAAGCTGACGTGTCTTAAGGTGATGAGAGGCTGTGTGAGGCAGGAGTCAGTTTGCATCTGAATCAAGTCTCTTTTCACACTAACCAGACATCTAGTTTGGTACATTAATGATGTATGTGAAGTATCTATTTTGTTGAAGACTATTCTGTTTGCAGATGATGCTAATCTTTTTTGTTTTGAAAACTGTTGAATATGAACTGAATAAACTGAAGAGTTGGTTTGATGCAAATGAATTAACATGAAATTTAAATAAAACTATTATTTAGGAATAGACTAATTAAAACTAATAAGAAACTTGTAATAGATTAAATAGTACTTGAAAGAGTCTCAGAAATAAAATTTCTAGGTGTAATGATCGACGAAAGACCAAGTTGGAAGAAACGTATAAATTATATTAATTAAAAAAATATCTAAAATCATTTCTGTTCTTTATAAAGTCAAATATTTTTTAAATCAGTCATCATTGTTTGTTTTATTTTGTTCCTTCGTACTACCATATGACATATTGCGTTGAAGTCTGGGGAAACAAATACAGGACAACATTAAAGTGGAACTATTATGTGCATTTCAGACTAATTTATTTTTATTTCTGAGACCAGAAGGGCTGGGATTGATCGAGTTATTGTCACAAATCACATTATTTACTTCAGACCGACCCTCTCCGTAGGCTGTCAGATCAGCCTGTGGGCAAAACGAGTGGATTAGGCTAATATGAACTCAATTCAAACTCAACAAAAACAAAATACAATGTCAACACATAGCATACAGCCCTACATGTTGGAACCTGAATCAGACCCTGAAAACGAAGTGGAAAACAGCAACCCACAGCAACGAATGCAGCAGGATGTCTCTCTTTGGTAAACTCACCAGCCATCGTTGGAAATAACTTTATCCCACGTTTTCCACCCGCCTGATGTATTTGTACATGCCCTTGTTAACCAGTAGAAGGTAACCAATCACCGAACCTTATCCCCGGGACGTCACAAGGATTTCCAAGTAGAAAAAAACTCTCTAAAATGATGCGTTTTTCGTCACCATGGAAACCGAACGGAGAGCGTGCTGGAACTCAAACTCAAACTCAAACATGCGTTTAGGTGATAAAAAACAGTGCCGTTCACATGTCTGATGAGGATTCAACACTGTAACACTAGAAAGCTCAGAAAACTCCAAATACCATGACAGCACCTCTTTAAATTCTTTCTTCTTAACAAAAAAGCCAAAAGAATAAAAACAAATTTGTCAGAACCAACAAATTCTCTGTTCATCAAATTAAAAATACTCAAATTTAAGGACCTATTAAAATTCAAGATACTTCAAATCATGTAAAAAGTTAAAAATTGTCAACTACTCAACAGCATCCAAAAGCTTTTTCATTTAAGTAAGAGTATATTTGGCCTGAGAGGAAAAAACGTGTTTAAAAAACCTGCGATGAGGACAAACGCCAAACTCCATTGTATTTCTTCAAGAGGAGTTAAACTCTGGAACAGCTGCGGTGAAGAAATAAAAACATGTCAATAGGAAAAAATTAAACAATGATAAAAGATGAGATACTTAAAAGTTATGAGGCAAATATGGATTGAAATGAATGTATATTGTATATTATGATTTATTGTGTGTATTACCACTATTAAGTTCTATTGTAATGTAATATAATGTCCATTCATTTTCAGAGATCCTGTATAATAATGTAAGGGTATGATATGAGGGGGTTTTGGACCAGATAAGCGTTCCACTTCTTTCAACTTTTTGTTTTGTTTGTTGCAATGACTTTTTGTTCTTTTTTAAAGTCGGTTTGTTTTAGTTCGAAATAAATTCTTTAAAAAAAAAAAACCACACAGTTGCTGCAGCACTTGTACATCTTTTTCACTGCACTTAAGACAAATAAATGTAATACCGTAAATGATTTTTCTAGAGCTGCAACAAATAATTTGTTACAATGAGGACCTGTTTTTATAGAAAGGCCAAGTTATTCCAGTCATTTTGGGTGATTAGTGTGCACCAGAAAGTGTGACACCCCACTCTGTACTTCTTCAATAACAGGCAGTTTTATCAATTTTTTCTTTTTTTTACACTTATTTTTCCAGGCAAAAATGTTTGAGAAGCAATTCCCAACCTGGATAAGAGGCCCCAGTGGAACCAAAAGGAAAACACATAAATACATACGAATTTGCCAAATCTTCCTCGTCACGCGCCCCGTCGACTGCTAATTCAGCATCCTTCTACCTGACCTGTTAGCTCTCTCCAGCCGGCAAAAAACGAGCTTATGATGTCTCTTGTTTTGTCTCTTTCTCTTTTTTTGTTTTAATCTTGCATTTCTTTGCTGAATCAGCAATGTTGCGTGTTCAAAAAAGTCAGTTCCTTATTATACCGTGAAGCAAATCGTCACTTCCCGTTGCGTCCTACAGCCTCTAGAAATGCACATGATAGAGGTCACTGTGTCATCTAACAAGTCTGGGATGCAAAGTTTTAAGGTAAAAAAAGTTACGTAATGCGTCTTTAATGTGCTTGAATGAAGATTTGAAATGGGAAGAGTAAGAGAAAGAGAAGCTACATATGCAGGAGCGTATGTAAAACCATGTGTACATATACATGCACACACACAATGATCATAACTAATATGATGCAGTTTGAACTTGAAGTAGTAAAATATGACAAAGTTATGAGTTTTAGGCTAATTTTGTAAATGGTTCCAGTCATTTGCTGCTGCGAAACAAAAATATGTGCAGCCAAAAATAGCAGTGTTGGGAATGAAGAAGTGCATTGATTAACCTGCGCTAACGCAACGTGAAGAAAACCATGTCAGAAATGGTGTCGAGCTCAGGGCTGTTGCAGCCAAACCAGTGACGGAGTCACTGAGGATGAAGGGGAAAAAACAAACCCAAAAACTGTAAAGATCACAATGCTGAGTGAGGAAGGGTGTGTAAGTTATTATAATCCTTTAAAATTATCTGCTAAATGTTTAAAGTGTGTATAAATTACAGTAAGAAGTGTCCAGAATGGCTGGCAACATGTCCAGGGTGAATCTCTGATCCTAGCAGCTCGGATCGGCTCCAGCAGCCCACCCTGTGACCCTGAATCAGAGTAGGTGGCTGTAGACAATAGATGGATGGATGGTTCCCAAAGTGGTGCGATATTTATACGCCATGAGATGTAGGGCCATGAAAAACCTTTTCAAATAAACTCATCTGTTTGTTTTTTTTTCCCGTGGAGAGTGAAAGGTGATATTTAGAGCTAATCCCATCAATTAAAAAGTAAATAAAACTGACCTCATGACGAAGGGAAAAGTTGGCTTGTCGTGACGAAGATGAGTGACTTAGTTTTCCTTCCTCCCAAGATGCAGCTTCAGTTTCAGCACCTTCTTCATCGGAACACCGTCCTTCATCATCGCATGTTTCATCCATGACGACATACATTTCACACATTTTTCTATTTATTTGGCCAAAGTAGCTGAAGAAGAGGTCAAAAGGTCAAATCATGGATATTTGTGATGTTCTAACTTCATGCAAGTTTTTATTGATGTAAGATTTGCTCTGCAAAATGTTTTTAACATTTTAGCGTAAACGTTGAAAAGTGCAGGATCAGGGTCATCACATGCGCAGGGTTTGGTCAGCATGTTATGTTTGGTTAAAGCTGTGTGTGTTAATATTACCAGCACCTTCCTATGATGTCCTCTACTGTTTGATTTCATGCTTGTGTTGTTCTCACTCTCATGTGGAAGTCACTTTAGATAAAAGTGCCTTCCTAGAACAGAACGGAATAGGATCAATAAATGTTGATTCCCAGCGTCCAACGTAAACCCAACAGAAAACAGCCTCACATGATGCCGTCTGATGATCTACGGCACTGAAATCACTGCTGTGTGTAAAACAAGGTTTACGTTTTGCAATGAAACTGCTTGCATTTTTCTGAACAATCATAGTCTGATACACACACACATCTGAAGTTCTGAAGGGATCAGTTTTAGTGTGATTAGATCCTGTTGTTTCAACAGATTAATGAAGCTACTGATGTTACACATTGAGAAGAGCTTATTTAATCCCAACTCTGTGATTTTCCTGAAGCTGATGGACAAAACTAACCAGCTAATACAGCAAGAACAACATAATGATACAACACAAGACTCAAACCAGTCTGCTGGGTGAACAGCCTGTCCAGTCCAGAATGAAGAGGGAAATAGTTTTCATAATGTGGATGAAGGTATGTTTCACAGAATAGTTAAAATACTCAACTGTAATCAGGCAGAACAATGAGATAGATGTTAATAACTGTAGCAAATAGCATTTTATTTGTGATGTAAACACGAAAACATTAACTAAAGATGACTTCTAAACAAAAACAGCTGTAATAAGAAGCTTCTTCCTTTAGAGTTGGATAATTAATTCAGTATTTGTCCAAACATCCGCAAATCCAATCAACCTTTCTGAAGAAAGAGTAATAGATTACAGTTCTCACACACTCGTCTGTTATTAACACACATATCTAATCAGCCAGTTGTATGGCAGCGACTCTGTGTGTTTAGTCATGCAGATGTGATCATAACAACTTGCTGAAGTTCAAGCTGAGCGTCAGACTTTAGACCTGCTGGTTGTTGTGACCAGATGAGAGGGTCTGAATGTTTCAGAAACCGCTGAACTTCTGGGATTTTCACCCACAACCTTCTCTAAGATTTCACAGAGAATGGCACTAAAATCAGAAGTGATCATGTAAGCAGTGGCGGTCAGAATGCAAATGCCTTGTCAGAGGGAACTGGGTATACTGGTTGGAGATTATAAAATGAATTATCATCCAATCAGTATTCATAGGAGCCAAATCAGATTAATAATACAAGGCAATATGTTTTCCTAATTGTTTTTATTTGGTGGGGAAAAAAAATCCTGCATTTTAAATTCCCTCTGGGATTAATTATTTTTCATTTTTGTAATCACTGGTCATACTGGTTATAACCAAGGTATCATCTCTGAACACACAACACGTCCAGCCTTGAGTCGGCTACAGCAGCAGGAGACCATCAGGTGCAACTCCTGTCAGGTAGGAGCAGGAAACTGAGGCTACAGGTCACATCCTGCGAAACTGGAAAGCAGAAGATGGAAAAACATCTGGTTTGACGAATCTCCATTTCAGCCGCAACATTCAGATGGAAACAAACATGGCAACATGGTCTGTCTACCTTGCACCAATGGTTCAGACTAACTGTGGTGTAATAATCTATCTCGTACCAACATGACAGTTTAACCACCCCAGCCTGAGTATTGCTGCTGACCATGTCCGTCCTTTTATGAGCTTCTGATGCAGGGATCCCCAATCCAGGTCCTCAACCACCAGTGTCCTGCAGGTTTTCCAAGTATCCCAGCTGCAACACACCTGATTCAAGTCAATGTGTATTTACTAGACATGTGAAGAGTTTGTCTGAGTCAGATGCGTTCCACCGCTCTTCGAGGACAAGGGTTTGGGATCGCTGTGATGGAAACTTCCAGCAGGATGATGCACCATGTCACAAAGTTCACATCATCTCCACCATGACGATGAGTTCCCCGTCCTCCAACGGCCTCCATAGTCCCCAGATCTACATCCAGCAGAGCAGCTTTGGGATGATGTTTAACTGGAGATTCTCATCGTGATGAGCAGCAACTCTGTGATGCTTCATGTCAACATGGAGAAAAATCTCAGGAATGTTTCCAACAGCTTGTTGAACAAAAGACACCAGCAATCACGGCTGATGGAAAAATACATCTAGTTTGGTGCAGTAAGGTGTCCCTGACAGTATCCCCAGCGTCTCTTCAACATTACAGATATTTTCCACGCAGAAAGTTACGGGTTTTTTTTTCTTTCCTAGACCTGATTTGGATTTTAGAGGTTTCAGTTTACAAAAGGAGGAGAAACATGTCTCAACCCATGAAATTGAGGCAAATATTCTACATTTTCTTGAGCAAAAATGACCCAAAATGAGCCTCCAGTCAGACATATCTGGTCAGTGGGACAGACTATGTAGGTCACCAAATGAATCTTCATCACACTTTCTTCCTCACCAACTCATGCTCAGACCTTTTTCCCGACCCTAACATGCCACCGTGAGTCTGCGTGCCCGCTCTCCCCGCCTCCAGCCCCGCACGCACGTGCCGAGAGCGCACAGAGGGCGCACGGATGTCAGTTGTGCTCCAGCCCTCCTTCCTGACGGCAACCCGCGCGCTCGCTGCGCGCAGCGGCTTCTCGGAGCAGGAATTTTAGGGAGTGGAAATTCCGCTGTTACTCTCACGACTCGCCTCGTTTTCCTGACATTTCTGCCTCCGCGGTCATCCGCTGCGAACCGACAGAAAGCTGAGCAGAAACAAGGACTAAAGGATCGGCAGAAAGGCGCTCCGGTGGTTCCCGCGGCTGTTTCCTCCTCTTTCTACCGATTTACTGGTGGTTTCAGTCTCTGATTTCTTATTTTTCTTTTTAATTCCCGACTTGGAAGTATGTTGATCGTTCTTGCTGGGTGCCAGAAGTCAGAGGTTTGAGCAGGAAACCAGGGCGCACAGCTTCCACTTTTGGGTATCGGATTTTTCCTTTTCATTTCCCCCCTTTCTTGGATTATTTGACTTTTTTTTTTCTTTTCCAGGAGATGGCAAGTTGTTCCCTGTCAGAGGCAGGGCTCTGCTTCTGAAGCTCACAGGATGCTGGGGACCTTAAAACCACCAGATCTCCTACTTTGAGACAATATCTGTTATTTCTCCTTTTGTGGACGCAAACTGTTGTGGACGCTTTCCTCCTTTCTTCATTCTTTTTTTTTTTTTTTTTTTTTTTTACACAATATGTTGTGTCATTTTCTAAGGATGTGTGGTGGATTGCTATTGTTCCTTCTCACCCAAGTCATCTTGGTGTCTTCGTTGGCTCAGACTGGTAGGTGGAAGCTGGCTCGCTGTGCATGAGGCTTGACAACAGGCAGCCTTGCTGAATATTGATCAGTTTTGCACCATTGTTACCTTTCACCTGTTATGCATCGGCTTTTCCTTTGAGAGGGCGTCTACAGGGGCTCAATTTGGACAAATTCTGTTACCCATTACATATTAAATTCAGTTTTTGCCACATTTACAGGTTTAAAATAGACATTTTGTACATAACCCTTTTTTTTTTTTTTAAAGATACGAGTGTCATCTGGACCAATTAATAATGAATAATTAGTTTCTAACGCACAAGTGCCAGTAATAATATTTGATATGACTTTTATTATACATAAGCTTTTATTCAGGTATTTTCATGCATTGAAATGCTCATATTCTGGAGCTTTTGTCCATGTTGCTATGAAGCATGCTCTGCAGGCAACAAGCAATTTGACAAATCATTCACTGAGAAGATGAAATATAATCATCCAACATGTTTGTTGCTGAGGCAACCCACCTCACCTTTCAGGAGCGCAGTCACACCTCACTCACGCAAAACAAGCCTGGCTGTGCGCGCACACCTTATCTGTAAAGTTTCAGCACATTTTGCAGGGTGTGAGAAATTTACAGCTGGAATGTGCTCATCTGTTGCTTGTTTTGGATATTTGGCATTATTAGTCTCCTTAAATCGGAGATTCATGTTAATATTCATCACCAGTCCACATGGCAGAGGCGCGTGAACGCGCAGACAGTCGCTGAACTGAAACTTTCTCCCTTCTGTTGCGGCGCAGATAAATGCGGGGGGAACATAGAGATACATGACGCGGACTACCTGACCTCCCCGGGTTATCCCGGAGCCTACCCGCCCTCCCAGCAGTGTGTGTGGGTGATAACCGCCCCAGAAACGGGTCAGAAGATCCTCATCAACTTCAATCCGCATTTTGATCTGGAGGACAGAGATTGCAAGTAAGAGTTCACTCCTCACTCCCCCCCTTTTTTTCTGTTGTCTCCCTGTTTTCTCCCTCTCCCATCTCTTTCTCTTGCTCTCTCCTTCCATCCTGCCTGGATACAGTGGCAAACTCTGCCATCTATTGGTGAGGGAGCTGCAGGTCTGCTCCCAGGGTGGTGGATGTGTGAGGGTGAGATATGGCACGCGGAGGATTGCAGGTAATGATTGCAGAGGGAAATCCAGGTTTGAGGGGCTTTGTAACCCCTGCTTTATATGAAGAGAGGTTAACTTATGTCATGTGTCTTTGGCTGATGATTTTACACAACAAAAGACTGTCTGCAGCTGCTTGATAGAGGATGGAGTTCAGTTCGCTTACAGAGGAGTTGTTTACTTTCCATTTGAAGATGAAACCAAACTGTTTGTATTTGTGGGTGAGATGATCTGCTTTGCTTTTTAAAAAAATTATTTTTGAGGAGCTTTACAAGTTTATGTGTTTTTGCCGCTAGTTTTTATGCTTGTCATATTTCCTGTTGATGAAGCACGGATGATTAAACAAAGAAACTTTGGTTTGTTTTTTGGAGCAGCTGCCAAATAACATAAAATCTGTTTTTGCTTTTCCTCGCCTTATGAGGAGCACAGGGTTTAATTTAAGACCATTAGTCAGACAAAACATGCAGAAAACGATCTTAAAAACTTGTGATGTTTGTGTTTTATACTATTTCCTAACATTTAACGGTTGCAGTGATCGTCCCTGGGCTTAAATAAAGACACTTCCAAGCAAAATAAACACATTAGCCCCTGTTTTTATTGGTTTATATCAACGGTATGTTTTGCTCTGGCCTGTCAGGAAGCAGTTGTTTACTAACTTTCTGATCATATACATGTTGCATGCATTATCTGGAATCGTTCCTGCAGGCTTCTGATGGTGCCATTTTTGCATGACTCTGCTGAAGTTGTAAACAAGCTCCCACCCAGGCACTACATAACCCCTTTATCTCCTCTCATTGACAGGGGAACACAGTCTTGATTGTGTGCATCCACACAACATGGCCCATGTGTTTTTATGGCGGCTTCTTTGTCCTCTTCTTTTTTTAAAGGCCCCATAAAGATGCTCTTGCGTAAATCACGGCTAGCTGTCGCGCTCTGCCTTACAGATGGGAGTTCTCCAATACTATTGGATCATGTTTCACCACCAAGGGACTAATAAACCATTAGTGCTCGGGACAGATAGTGGATATCATGTGTCTTTTAGTGGATTACACATCTTCTTCTGCTGCGTCGCGAGCAAAACATGCTGGAAAGCTGCTGGCTCAGACGTTTGTTCAGGAGTTGCTTTATTTTTTGTGATAACCCAGGGAGCAGTGCAAATGTGAAATAATGTGGTTTTAGTGTTTAATGAAATGTAATAAATCCCGGTGATAAAACTTGAGACCGTAGCTGGCGCTGTAGTGCACCACCAACGGAGCGTTATTGTCTACCTAATGATTTTTCCATAGGTTAATGTGCTGTAATAAAGCAGTTGTAGAATAAAATATTAGACTTTCGGCGGGGATTATCAGGAGCTAATTGCTTTAGTATCGGCTTGTGGGAAGAGCAGATATGGTTTCTGTGTTGGGACTCCTTCACTTTATGTCCACACGTGCCTGATTCCCCGCGTAGAAGTCAAGAGAGCCGTCATTTCCACTTTCTGGCCGCCGCAGGAGTCAGAGCTGTGACCGTTGAACAGGCCGACCACCCTGCAACCACCTCAACAACTCATTTGGCTGCTGCCTCGGGGGGGTCTCCGCTTCGCTCGATTGCATTCATTATTTGTTGTGCAAGTTTGTGTTGGATGATGATGGGGTGTAGCTCGTAGCTTTCTGACTTGGCAGGAACGGTGTTGTTTTTGGGAGCCAGTCAAACGTTCGAAATATGCCCGTCGAGGGAGGCCCTTAAGCCGCTTTGGCGAGACCACGGTCCCATTTAAAGCATTTCCTGAGATGGTGGAGTTTTAGTTTGTGGATGGATGGCTAAATGTCAGAGGCAGAGCGTGACACTGCAGGGAGAGCATGACTGGAAGTGGAAAGCAGATTATCACGTTTAACCACGGGCTGAAATAGTTAAACCTTTCTGCATTAACTCCGACTGGTGCCGGGCTTTGAGCATAACATGAAATCATTATCAGCTGCACATTTGGCATTTTGGATCCTCAGTTGGGCCTTTAATCAAAACCTCAGCAGCTCTTTTTTTTTTTGTAGCCTTTTTACGCTCATTATCTTTAATTTGGACTGTCAGACAGTCATTCTTTGACTTGTTTGTTGTGTGTGTGTGTGAGTTAAAAAACTCAGTTATTAAAACTGTTGTTTGTTTCACCAGTGAGAAATAATAATATCTGATTATTAAAGGATTTGTTTTGATTACAGAATGTCAGATAAAAACAAAAATGTTTATTATTCAGCCAGAAACTGAGTCAATGTTTAATTTTTAACTTTTTTTTTTTCCCCAACCAGCATCTAAGAAACCAAGCAACTTTAGTTTGTAGCTGTGATGACACACAGAAAATCCTCCCATTTTATCAAATCAAATCAAAATTTATTTACAATACTTTTCATACCTAAGTGCGGCGCAAACAGCTTTCTGTAATAACACTGATTAAATACCAAATTGAAATCATTTCAACATTAAATTTAAACACATAAACTAACCAAATTACATAAACAAACCTGATTATTCATGATCTTTCATGAATTTGTACAGACAAAGCAGACAAAAGCCCCCCTGTCCACACCCACCCACCACTCTCATTTAACATAAACAAGTCCATCACGTCAGGCTTGATGCTGCTGTAATTTTAGATGCAAACAACAAAACTACCTGTTTGCTCCCTTCTTTAGTCCCATAGATGTTTCTAATAAATTCAGCATAACAAGTAAAGCAGTGACCTGCTGATATTCTGGCCGCCGTCACTCACATCGCTAATCCTTTGCTTTCACTCAGATTGGAGGTTGTGTGGGAAAATCAGAGCAGGGTGATTTACGGTTCTCTAACATCCTACGACGCCATTCTTTCAAACTAATTGAAATCCATCTCTGGAAATACGACCCCGCCTCCTCCTTCATTAAGTACCATCTTGCTTCTTGACCCCCCACCCCCTCTGTCCCATAATGAAGTTACTGGACCGAAGCAGAACGAGCGTCTTCTGAACCTGTGAAACATTTAAGTATCCAAACAGAGAAAGCTTACAGTCGTGACATGTGTGTAACTGATTTCCCTCCACATGCACCCTCAGCAGCCATAGTTTGTAATTACGCTCCCTAATTACATTTTTAAAAAAAAAATAGATATCAACCAGGAACGGAGAACCTTGGAAGGAGCTGCTCTGCAATCACACAAATATTAGACCCGGCGGAGTAAGACCGCTAACCCTGTAGCATCTTTTGAGAAGAACTTTTAGGTTAATAGATGAATCTGAAGCGTTCAAGGTCGTCGTAATCTTCTGGCTGATGACTCCCTTCCACAAACTCTGCGACACAAAAGTGTTTGCTGAGTGAACAGACGACAAGCAGCAACACTTTCCTGATCTGTTGGCTCTGCTTCTTATCTGGAGCGGCACCAGAACAACGCTTGTCTCATGTCCGCGTCTGAAATAGCCCGCGAAGTGAATCCCCGCGGAGTGCGGGAAAAGAAAGCACAGGCATGGATAAGGAACATGCGTCGGCGGCCGGGTAATTTGGGACATCTTTTTAGGAGTTGGCTGAACTGGTTCCTCCCACACGAGGCTGTACTGGCACAGTCTGCATGTCGCACATACACAACACACACAGGCTGTCCAAACTTTCTGTCACTTACAGTATGCTACAGTGTGCACACTCTGCAAAATCTCCAGCACACTTTTATACACCGAAGGTACCTTCTAACAGGAAAATCAAGCTTTTCCACCTTCTAAAGATGAATGTTTAGATGATAAATCTGTTGTTTTAGTTTGGTGATATCTTTGTTTTTTCTTTTTCTTTGGTGCAAATAATATTAATTATATTAATAATATTAGGCTGAAGAGCACAGAAGGTTATCTGAATGCTGAAAACTTGATGCCTACTTGTCCTCGTGTCAGCCAGATTCTTATAGCCTGAAGCCATATTAAACAACTGACATGATGAGAAGTCTAGTATTGATTTCTTTCTTTCTTCAGACGGGGGAACTTTATTTAACCCTTTGTGACACAGCCATGAGAAAAATCCTTTGGTAGTTCAAGTTTCAACTTTATTCTATGGTCATTTTCTATTCTAGTCATTTGGCAGATGCTTTTATCCAGAGCAGCTTGCATGTCATAAGTGATCATTTAACCATAGCAATTAACCAAAATGCATGTCTTTAACACTTAAACACGTGGTTGGACCAAACAATGCTGTTTTTTGAATGAGCATCAACACATCAACTCATTAATAAAAGGCCAATAGGTATTAACTTTGGCAAACTGTCATGTACTTTGCCAAAAAACCAGTAAGGCACTGGTAAGTCAGAAAAAAAAAACATCTTTTTAATTTATTTGCAGAAGGCAAAACAGTTTTTTCACCCAATTTGACAAAAACTTGTTCATAAAAATGTGAAGTATTAAAACGTGTCGTGTATTTTAACCCTTTCATGCTTAGTGGCCACCTAGTGGACACCTATTTACAAGTTTTTTTTTTTCTTGTTTGTAAATAAACCACTTCAGTGGCTGTTAGTGAGTCATCCAATATGTTTCCACTCACTGGAGAATAAATAAATATATGCTATAATTGAACATAATGTCATCACGCAAGTTTGCCTTGGTGATAAATAGGAAAAGAAAATGATACAGCTAGATTTTATAGACGATTTACATAATATAATTATTATGTATTTCATTAATATTTTATAGAATAAAATAAATCAGAAATCATGATAAATTTTAAATATCACTAATAATAAAAAGGTATCATTGCATATGTCAAAATGCTGTATTTAAAAAAATGTTGCATTGTTTTTTTTATTAATTCATGCATGAAAGCGTTAAATGTTTGTACATTTAGCTGTAAACATAAAAAATGGCTATTTTATGTTTATAAAGATTTTCATGTTAAATTCTTCAAAAACTTGTTGAATCCTGTGGAAATTTCAAAAGTTGTCCTGTTACTTCAGAAAATCTTACTACAATGTGAGGATCACCAGTCGATAATAAATGACCACATCAGATCTGAAGAACTGAAGATGGAGGTGAGGATAGGGAGAGATAGAAGAAGAAAAAAACATTCCAGACTGTGATGGGAGACTGGTTTCTCCTCCATGTCTGTGCTCCATGAGCAGTCAAGATGTTTGCAGAGACACAGTCACAAGACCAACATCTCACCGCCTGGAGGTGTCCCATGGAAGGAAACACACTGTACAAGCAGATTTGTGTGTTTGTGTCCATATTTGTGGTGGTTTTTGAGTATTTCCGTCAATCTTACTTTGGTTAAATGACATTTGCATGACAAACAGGACTTAAGGTAGAATTATTACACATGTTTATATAGTAAGACATATTTAGTTAAAGGCTTTAAAGAGTGGAAGGTGGGCAGTGGTGTAGTAATGCAACAAATAAATCAAAATATGGGCAGAATGTCTGACAGATGAATATGGATAAATCTATTCATGGATAAATAGAAGGGCAGCAGGATGATTGTTGTTAAAAAGTCAACTGGCAGGGAGGCTTAATGAATGAAATATGATAGATGGATGGTGAAATTAGATTAATTGATCGACAGATGGATGGATGGTAATATGGGCAGCCAAATGGAAGGGGTTTCTGGATGATAGGGGTTATAAGTGTCACAATGGAAGCCCATCTAAATGTATTGATGGATAGATTGTGATTGATGTAAAAGAAATAACCTGATTAGCAGGTTATGCCTTGATGGAAGGACTGAATGAATGATGGCAGGATAGATGAAAGAATAGACAAACTGAAGAAAAGCAAGCTGGATTGATTGCTCCAGTGATGAAGAGGTGAATTTATAGATTAACGGTTATTGGATGGACCTTTGGATTATGGGCAGAGGGATGTCAGAATGAAAGGATGAACCATGGTGACATTGGATTAATGGATGTGTGGATGACGTAAAAGCTGGTAGGAAGGATGGATGGAGAAATGATTGTGTGATAATGAAAGGATGGCAGGCTATAAAAAATATA
The DNA here is from genome assembly GCF_933228915.1 of Telmatherina bonti. Classification (NCBI taxonomy): domain Eukaryota; kingdom Metazoa; phylum Chordata; class Actinopteri; order Atheriniformes; family Telmatherinidae; genus Telmatherina; species Telmatherina bonti. The sequence goes on from NC_136625.1 coordinate 10,782,447, forward strand.
TAAATAAACTACAAAGTGACTTTCTGGTTGCAGCAGGATTCAGATCCTAAATGATGAATGGATTGCTGGAGGAATGATGAGACATATTGATCATCATGTAAAGAAGGATATGAGTAGGAATCAATGAAAGTATGACTGGTCTATGGATGAATGAATGGATGGATTGATGAGACCATTACAAAGTCAAGATAGCAGGAAAGATAGATTTTTCAACTTATTTTTCATTTATCAACTTCGTTTTTACTTTTTTCTTCAATGGATTTCTACTCAAGCATATTATGGATGGATGGATGGATAAAGTAACAGGGATGTCAAAATGGGAGGACATCTATGGATAAAGAATTCATTGGCCAAATGGACCGATAAAAAGGATAAATCCGTACTGAAATGCTATAAATAGCAGGTTAAAGTGTTTGGATGGAAGAATCTGAACAGATGGATACACAGCTGACTGAACTTTCATCCTTCGTCATCTGAAAGTCCAAAACAACATTTGTCAGCGACCCTGACGTCTGTTGTTTAGTCTTTTGCTGAGCCGCAGTATGACAATATGCTACATGAAAAATTGTCGTCAATCGCAGCGTTACTTTATGTGGCTTTAAACTGAGTGGCTGTTTGACCAGTCCTGCCCTCAGCGTTCAGCTAGACTTTGTCATCTTTCAGAGGAAAATAAAGGCATGTAGTCCAGATGGTTGTACTTTTCAGTTATGCACTGGCCACACAAACAGGAAGACAAAATGTGCTGCTGTCACAGAATGATTAGTCTGTGGCCCGCATCCAAAAAAATCTTAGGAGTGAGTCTTCAAAACTGATTTAGTTGTTTGCTTCTGGGAAAGTATGAAAGATGGAAACGGTCAGCCAGTCTCTAATCAGAATCAGCAATTAAGAATTTTTCTTTATTAAATTTTGCTTATACAATAAAGGTTGTGTGTAGGTAAAAAAAAAAAAAAATTGACCGTACCTTGAATTCAAGGTCAGAATAAAGATTTTATGACTATTTTTGCAAAGCTGGAGTCACATTCAGTGTTTTAAGTGGTACAGAGCTCAAATTAAACCATTTTTTTCCTATCTTTTCTTATCAAAATGACTAAATTTCCTTGTTGTACCCAGATCTCAGTGTGGCATTCCCTCCCGTGGAGGTTAAAAAGCTCCAAAACAAGAGTGGTGCAGTCATTAAATCCTTCATGGTCTCAAACAGGAGAAAGATGAAAGTGGAAAATGAGCAGAAAATATGTGGCCTCCGCTAGAGATTAATCTTTGAAATGAATGGTGAACAACGGGGAAACGAGGGGAAGAGAAACAATCAAATGAGAGATTAAAAGAGAGATCAGAGGGGTGTAAATGGGCTCAGAGAGACAGAGGGCTTCAGGCTGGTTTATCATGGTCAGTCTAATCCTGACCCCTGTGACAGTCCTCTCACTGTTTCTCCTCCTCCTCTCATTCTTAGGCTCTTCTGTCACTTTTCTTTTTCTCTGTTCCTCATCTTCCTCTCTTCTCACCCTGAACTCCATGTGCACTTGTCACGGTTTCATCCCTTTTTCTGTTCTGTTCACCATATGTTCTTCCTCTCTGCTCAGTTTGACAAATGATGGTGAACTTTATACTTTGTGAAGCCTGTGTTCTTGGTTTTAAGGGATAAAATGCAGAGGGAAGAAATATTGTCCTACTTACAGCTACCATGTTAGTTGTTTATATCTGAACCAGATGATCACTGGAAGCTCTCTGGTTACATGTAAGAGAAACGGTTACACAAAGGAAATAGATGGTGGCCAATATAGTATTAATATGGCTAATACGTTAACATACACTTTCAGAATAGAGTCAGCATCGTCTGTATATGTCCTGTTTTTGGTGAAGTTGTAAATACAAATTTAGCAATCAGTTGTTTTAACCTTTTTTTGTATTAGAAGAAGAAAAATGTTGAAATATCACTACTTTTGTCTCACTGGTGTTGGAGGTTGTAGCTTACTTGTTGATTTTCTTTTGCTAGCTGTCCATTAGTGAAAATGAAATTTATTACATACTGGCAGACTGAACTTAAACATTGTTTTGAACTTAAAGTATTACTTTTCTAGACTTTAACCTCATTTACCAGCTGTTCTTGCTTAGCTAACTAACTAGTAGCTAACTTTTACTTCGCTAGTTTACTTACAGATGTTAGCTAGCCAACCAAGCAGCAAACAAACTATTCTTTAATGTAGAATATTTCATAATGGCTCTTAATCTATTTACTACCTGATAAAGTTTTAAACTCATCTCTCATGTTGAGCACGAGGTCAATACACAGTTTTCTTGCTAACAAGCATTAAAGCTAGCTGAGAAAATGGTTTAGCCTGTCTGAAAGAAATCTGCACATTCAAACACTTGGTTGTGTTTCTATTAAATCCCATTGTATTTAATGGGGAAATGTTTCCATACTTTTGACTGGTAGTGTTCTTTTGAGTAGCAGAGGCTAGGCAGGTTTATTTGTATAGCACAATTCAACAACAGGGTGATTCAACATGTTTAAAGAAACACTGAAACAGTCGAATTTCAGAAGCGTAGGAAAGTAGAGACTGCAGAGACTTTGAGGACACCAATCCAATCTGGATTGAATTAAACCTGAATCCACACCTGTTAAGCAAGGGGATGCTATAAGACTATTATATGATTTCCATCCTTTCTTTTGGTTGGATGCTGCAGCCTATTGTTTTTTTCTTTCCTTTGGTGTTCGTCTCTAAATAACCGGAATGAGCATTGCTTTTAGCATGCTGTTGTGAGAACGTGTGATAATGTGGTACAGAAAGCTGTGTTATAACAGAGGCTAATATTCAGAGGTGGCATAGCTGCAGGTTATTTAAAATATTTATTCTGTTTAAATGACTTGTTACATAATTATTTATGACTGTCATGTGGTCATGAAATTGGACTTGGCCTTTTTAATGCACTAAGACCACTGCAAACAAAGACCACTACTGCTAATTGTCAGATAAACATGGTCAAATAGTTCCAAAGAACATATTCATTTAGGTTTACTTTGAAGCTTAATGCTTAAAAGTTTTGATTTACGTACCAGCAAATGTAATTATTGGCTTTCACTATGTATTCAGTACATCAGAGTAAGAGCAGTGGAAAAACATTGGTGTATAAACAGACTTTCAGCAGCTGTCTCTGGTCTTTCAGTGGCAAATATTTGTCCAATGGGAGGAAGAATGAACTTTGAATCCTGCTATTGTTTCTCTGATGTCAGTGAATATTGTTTAGAATAGCTTTTCTAAACAATTATGGCTACAAACTGTGAATCATCTCGCCCATATGGAAACAGTGATGCACACATACTGTACCAAGGCAGATGAATTATAACGCACACAGTAACAATCACAATTTGCTGTGAAGAAATTTAGACCTTTTTGCTGCTTCCTGCTTGTTGGTGAACTGCACACGAACGTTCACACACAAATGAAAACACATGTCAGATTAGACCTTAACGAGCAGATTAACGAGGAGAGAGTTTTTGCAAAAGGAGAGGGAGGGGGGGCCCACTCAGCAACACACCCACACAGCTGCAGTCCCAGGATTTACAGGACGGACTTGCTGATGTACTCCAGATGTCTTTAAAGCATCCCCACCCCCCCTCATGCAATGACAAGGAGGCATCATCAGAATCAACAGCTGGACTTCGCTGTGATGATAAAGCTTGTGTAAACCATAGACTGTTTCTTAAAGATGGACGGAGCCTCCGTGATGTCATGTTTCTGAAAAGCCGAAGTGACGCTCGATGGGCGGTTCCCACTGTCACCATCTTGGTAACATCACAAATGCTCTCACTTCTGGAAAATACAAAAATGGGCAAAAAAGTAGAGTTTAGAGGGGGGCTGTGAATGTGGGGTGGATGATTGATGTCTATCAAACTCTGACTTGCCTGTAGCTAAGAGCTAACAGAGCTAACCGGAGCTAACAAGCTAACTATAGTAGGCTGGTTAAAGCTAAGTCACGATGTTAGCCTTCTTGCAGTGAGACGTTGGTTTTCTCTTTCAAAAGGACATGCCTACAATTATGCAGAATTTTGAGGTTAAATTGCTTTTAAATTGATTACTTGTAAAATAAATAAATAAAACACAGTTGTCATGAAGGTAAACTTGACCTGTTAAACCTAAAATGTTGTCCCAGGCTATACACATGGAAATTTGCTGTGTTTTGGATGGTGGATGAGGGCTGAAGGCAATTTTTATTCACTTTAAACTGCTGCTTGATTTCAACTCTCAAGATGCTCAGCTTCTATTGGCTGCTTCATAATCTTCTGACAAATGTTGATAACTAGATGTTTTTAAGCAGCTGTGAGGATTTAAAAGAGGCATTATGTTGAAGTATAATCCTGCAAAGCCCTATTTTGGATCATAATGTGATAATAATGAACAACATTACAATAATTTAGCGTTAAACTGTTGAAATGTTTTGAACAAACTGGTTCTATAATCGCACAAACATATATTTTTCATGGTTTCACCAGCTTTTTATACATGAAAAAATCCCTTTCTTCAGTCAAAGAGTGAAACTGAACCTTTGTGAACTCTGAAACATCATTAAATGGACTGTATAGCAGGAATTTGAAGCGTCTTTTCAGCTAACCAATAAAGAGAAAAGGCCTGGCTTATTTCTGTCTTTGTCAATTTCAGGAAAATCAAATCGGACTTTGTTTGTGTGAATGTCGTAAGAGTCATAAGACACTAATCAGAATCAAAAGCAATCTACTAGATAGAAGCAGCTGTGACTGAACTCCACTTCATGTGATTTACCTCCTGTCTGACTTCCATAAAAAACAAGATGCTAAACCAAAAGGAGGTCAGTGTCTAGATGCAAAGGGTTGGAGCTCAGTCGGCAGGTCAAACTGTGTTTTGACCTTTTTCAGGGAGGATGAGCAGCCTGGGAGGTTTTAGTCCTTTTTTTCTTTACACATGTGGCGGGAAACCCATCCCCAGTTAAGCTGGATTGGTTGTTCAGTAGCAGGGATGCACAATAAAGTCTTTCTCTCACTTGTAAAGGAACGTTTTGTGTCTGTCTGGGTAGAAACGCCCAAGGGTGGCCACCATTTGAAGAGGATACATGCATATATATCTTCTGGGAAGATGATACACTGATAAATATGTGGGAGGTACACATACACACACACACACACACACACACACACACACACGCACATACACACTCAAATAAGAATGAAACAAATGCAAATATGGATGCAGCTTGCATGAATATACTCATTCTGTTGACCCAAATCTTGAAAGGTCATCTCAGTTTGCCTCAAAACAAAAGCTTTAGCTGTATTTTTTTTTTTTTTTTACTTTAAGCTGCGCTCCAGCGAAGTTTGCACTCCTTCGCCGCCTGTCTGTGCCTCTAAAACCCTATTATATAAATTTTTCAGAGCATTAAGAAGCTCAGTGAACACTGGAATGACTCTATGTCATGGGTTAATTATGAATCAGACTGCAGAATGAAGGGAACTCAGCAGGTTTAAAGGAAATGAAGGCATTAGTCATTGTGTGTGTTGAAAGCAAAGAGTGCGCAATCATCAGCGTGTCGCCATAAAGATCATCTGTTCTGCTCTTCTGTGCTGACTCTTAATGTGCTGCACATTAGGATGAGTGATAATACAACGTACTTGCAGTGTTTGGATGTTCACCCTCAGGAGAACCTCTTGGGTACTAGCAAGACAAGCATTTAATAGTGAAGCTCTTTTGCCAAAGCGGCATTTTTAATACCTCTGCGTGTTCTTATGAGGGTATGTTGTGTAACCTTGTATGAATCACATGTTCTTTTAGTAAAATCTTTTACCAGCGTGTCAATTATAATGCTAAATCGCTTGCTTGGAGCTCCAGAACGATAATCCTCAAGAAAACAAAAATAATTTGGGTGTTTATGTCTTGATGACTGGAAAGCTAATTTAGCAAATGGGCTAATCTCCATATAACTTGTTTTATTTTTCAAATGTTTGTCATTAGGTCCCGTCACCAGCAGGCAGTTTGGCTTAATAACATCTTTTTTTCTCAGAATGAAGACTGTTTCAGAGCCTGCAGCTCTTCATCTCTCTACCCGCCTTCCTGTATCTGTCAGCGAGCTTCTCTTATGGCGGCACTGCAACAATCCCTGCAGGACTTCCTGAATTTGTATCTGAACAGAGATGGATGATTAATGTCACATGTTTTGGGGGGGCTAAAAAGACGAATGCATAGACAGACAAGCCGTGAATGCAAATGAACTTGTCGAAGGGCAAACATGTCAAAGTGCAGTGGAAGTGACATTGTGTTTATTGCTTTGGCCTTAGCTGACTTCAGAGAGGTGTGGACGGAGTGTCGGTTGACAAAGCATCTTTTTTTCCCCTTAAATCTCTCAGGTACGGGCTGGGAAGTTTAGTCTTACTCAGGATTCAGACTCGGAAACGCCCTTCTGTGTTTGTTTAAGCATTATGTTACTCAGACTCAGGACAGAGCAGGTTTTATGAAGACGATTTAACTTTTAACCGAGTGGATCTTTAGGAGCACAAATTGTTAATGCAAAGAAACTTAAAGCCCTTTGAGTCACAGAAAACTTTTTAAACAGTCTAAAAATTACTGGAGTCTTTTTATTTTTTTTTTCAACCTTTCCAAATTAAGCTCCAATGAGTTTGCAGCAAATCTCATTTCATCCTTCAGGGTCCCTAAACAGTGTGAGAGAATAACAGAGGGGGGAAGCAGTGTTCCTATTTCCTCTTTGCTCGGATTAAGGTTTCCTAAATGAGAACAAATTCCACCTCCTCTTCGCCTTCATTTTAATTTCCCAGCAGGATTGCACTGCTGTGGCTCTGTATCTGCACGGCCGAGGTGAAGGATGGGGATACTCACGCTTCGGCTTTTTTATTTTTTCTTTTCTTTAGGCAGTTTTGATCATTTCTTTATTTTTTCTTTGGTTAGAAAAGAGACTGATTGGAGTTGTATGTTCTTGGCTTTAACGGGATTTGCTCCACATGTGTTCTCTATTTTCTTTTTATTTTGTTATAGGGAAGACTCCGAACTTAAAAAGACTTTCATCAAAACACCAAACTTAACATTTATGGATGTTTTATCTGCTAAACAGCTGTTTGTTGTTGGTCTAAAATATAAGAGATGTCCAGCGGGGGTGGTGGGGGTGTTTGGTGTTTCCATGTGCGCAAACTTGAATGCTTGGGTCGTCTCCCAGCTTCCTGACATGCTTGGTAGGATGACTTGAGTCTAAATTCTTGCATGGAGTGAGTGTTGGTTTCTCTGTACTGGTCCTGTGGTGGACTAGAAGCTGCTGGATATGCGTCAGCCACCACACATCCCTGCATTGGATTAATCTGTTATACAAGAAGATAATTTTCTCATTATCTTGAGGAAAAGTTTTACAAACAATGCAAGCAGCTTTGAAGAAACCAAACCAATCTGAATCTACAGTGAAACTTAACTTTTGAAGCTCTTCAAGCAGATATTAAAGCCTGACTTTGCTCTCGTCCAGTGTTTTTTTTTCTTTTTTGTGGGAACGGTTCTGGTTATTCATGAAGAAAAATTTGGAAATTTGAAAGAAAATTCACAAAAAAATGTTTTTTTAACAAGTCCCCTGTAGTAAATCCCTGTCAATGCTTAATACTATTGATGATAATTGAGGTATCATGTACCAGTCAGCTGAATATTAATCTGTCAGCACATGGAGGTGAAGATGGTTTGGAGCATCTGAATCTGATCATACGATCTTGCTTTGTTGTTTCATATGAAAAGTTTTAAAACCACAAGAATCTACTTTATTGTAATCAGGTGTTTATCAGCTTCATTTGTTTAAATATTTAATTGGGGGGAAAAAAAAGAAAAGTCAGATTCTCTGAATTATTTTCAACTGTACAAAAATCAGTTCAGGTCATGGGAGGACAGCAGGGGTGTTGCTAGACATACAGTACCCCCCCCCCCCTTCCCCTGTTACTCAGACCTCCTCTGTTTAATTTGATCTATTTAAACCCATTATTTGGTGTAAACAGTATGGTCTATTTAGATCTGTTGGAAGCAGTTTTTCTGGACAGAGTAATGATCTTTACAAGTGCAATTCAAAATCACGCACATCACACCCATGCAAACCAGCATTTTGTTCAACAGTAGCTGTCGGAAAGTGCTTTATTAATAAAGTTGGTTTGGTTTGGCATGGCTTGGCTTGGCTGAGTGCCGGAACCAGAAAAATTGAGAGGATGAACAAACGCAGGTCTGAACACTCCTAATCTATTAACTTATTCACCAACAGAAAATGTAGTGATGTTTTGGGCCATTACTGTTCCATTTTCACAACCCTCAGATCTCAATCGATCCATTGATACTAAATATGTCTCCGTTGATCACTGGGAAAGAGATAATATATCCAAACAAAGCAAAGCTGTTTTTGCCAAAACTTTTCTGAATCAAATAATTAGCTGTAATAACTTTGATGAACTGCAGATAGTAATTAATCTGTGTTGTCCCTAAATGAATCTGAACATGTTGCTATCATCCAGGTGTGCTGCTCACCTTTCTTCTCAAAGCAATCAGGAAGCAGCTGTTCTCACCTCATTTTCTATAATTCTTTTATTTTGTGGCAGCCTGATTTTCCTTTCTTAGGGGAAAAAAACATGACTTTTCCTTCCTGTCCGATCACTTACACAGGCTACTGGCAGGATACGCAACTCCTGCATTTACTAAACCATTGTGCGCCGTTTGAAAGGGGAGACAGGGACTTCAGAGACCATCCATCATTATTGTAAAGGCAGAATTCAGAGCAAACTGGACCTTGTGTTTCCATGTAACTGCATTATATAAGTTATTTAGTTATAACTGTTTACTTGTTACTGTTATATCACCTTATCATTGATGGATGGTAACTCCTGAGAGAGCAAGCGAGACGCTGATAAAGGAGAAGTTTTTAAGGAGATTTTGTGTGGTTGAACATGATAATAAATGTCTGCACATGTGCATGTGACTTGTACGGTGGTATTTATATACAGGATATGTGGAGTGAGTAAAACAGCCAGCAGGAAATTACGATTTTTTTTTTTTTTTTTTGTGAGCACGAGGGAGGTGAGAAACTGAAGTGTGTTTGTGTGCGTGTGTGGCAGGTGGCATTGTAGTGTTTTCAGCTCATACACACATGCGTGCCATCTGTAGCCTCCCAGCAGAGCTCAGCACGACTGGTCAGAGTGAGTTTATGTGCCGTCAAACACAGAAACCGCTCGTGTTTTACAGAATGTGAACACTGTGGCCAGCAGCATCCCCTGTGTGAGTGTGTGTGTGTGTGTGTGTTTTCTTTTTACTTATACTGTAGGACAAAAAGCTGCTACACAGTCATTTTGTGGAGGCTTAGCTTGCTGTTTGAGATGAAAGCTGTGGACTTGGTTGGGAGTCGGATGAGCACTGTAGTCAGGTTCAGGTTGGGGGGAGTCTCCAGAGAATCAGTGGGAATCAGCTTTCTGAAGAGACGAAATCCTTAACAGGACTGTTTGTACAAAAGGCTCATTTTAGATCAAGGGTACGCAAGTTTTGATCACTGAGCACCAATTTAGGGAGGCAGCATATGACTGAAAGCCACAGAGGAGGAATGCACACATCAAACAAACCACACAGACTTGGCGAATGGCTGACTTTGCTCAGAAACATCATAAGATAGCACAAAGCTGGCCTCTTACAGCTTCATAATTTATCACTTGGTTTGAGAAAACTGATGGTTTCTGCTAAGTTTGATTTAATAACAAATCCTTTCAGTGCAGACTTTGCTTTTGTGTCACAAATAAACAGTCAGACAAACTATTTTCCACAGTGGCATTTTTGTCTCGCTTTAGTGCTGATTTCTTCTTTAAAGTTGGAAAGTTTCAGGCAGTGCTGTTTGTTGCTGACTGAACATCATTTCTAAGACTAAATATTTCACATAAACAACTCAGAAATGATGGAGTACATATATTTATGCACCTATCCAGTATGAACAAACGAACGAACAAATGTGGAAAGTAACAAAATGTTTTTAATTTGAAATTAAATAATTCAGAATTAACAGTATTCTCCTATGAGTTTAAATGAAAATAATAATTCCAAATTGAGGTTTTCCCGGGCTGGGAAGGGTTCTGATTGGACAGAGTGACGTATTGCCATCTAACGGGAATAAACAAAGCTAGCTCCCTGCTTTTCATCTTTTTGGTCACAACCATAGACTGTATATAAAGAGATGGACGGAGCCTCCGTGACGTCACCCGTAGGTTTCTGAAGAGCTGAATTGAAGCTCGGTGGGCGGTTCCTACCATCACCATCTTGGCAGCGTCATGCGCGTCAGCTTGCCCGGAAAATACATATAAAGAGGTGGAGCTGAGAGGGGGGCTGTGAGTGTCATGGTGGATGATCAACATCGAGCCACTCTGAGTTTTCTGTAGCTAACAGCTAACCGAGCTAACCCGGAGATAACAGGAGATAACCAGCTAACGGAGGTAAGCAGGCTAAAGCTAAGTCACATTGTTAACCGGCTAAAAACTGCGGTTGTTTTAAGTTCTTCTGACTTGAAGCGGGAGATCAGGTACCTGTCAGTCAAAAAGACACGCCCCTAAATATGCCAAACTTCGAGATTAAATTACTTTTAAACGGGCGAGTTAGAAAAAAATTCACGCTCCCCACAGTTGTCATGAAGGTAAACCTGACCTATAAACCAAAAATGGATTTTTGAACCAGGCTGTAAACATGTTTATTTCTGTTGTGAAGTTGGTCTTTTTAACATGGGAGTCTATGGGGATTTGCTCTGTTTTGCAGCCAACCCCTAGTGGATGAAGGGGGAACTGCAGTTTTATGCACTTCCGCATAGGCTTCACTTTTAACCGCCGGAGGTTGCCGCTTGGTCATAACATGGAAAACTACATAATAAGTAGCAGTTTCGCTGCTTTTGATTATAAATTTTATTTACCAGATCAACACAAGCATATTACTTCACTGTTTTCAGCAGCTAAGGAGAAGAAAGATAGACCACCGAAGACGGGAGGCAAAACAATACGCGTCATCAGGACGGGAAAGGGTAACAAGCATGCGCAGAACGATGGGACGTAACTTAGAGCAGAATTAAGGTTTACATGACAGAGAAATTTATCAGTTCTTATTCAAAGTGTAAATAAACTCGCAATTTACTTCTGAATTAAGTTTAGTTCCAAATTGACAAATTCGAAATAGGGTGTTAACATGGTCATTTTGCACCCTTTTAAAATGGAATTAACTTTTATTTGGAATTAAAGAGGAATTCAAACTCCCATGTCAACGTAGCCAATGAAAGTTTTTATTTAAGTGTCACACACTTGCAGTGTTGGCAACTCATTAATAGGAAAAGTAGTTATTGGCTGTCCTAAAAGTCGCTATATGTCGCTAAATGACCTCATCGCCTAATTTTTATCATTAAACTGGTCGTTTAGCTGCAATGGACAATGCAGTGGAGAACATCCATGTTGTGGAAGAGGTCATATTTATATATGACACACTAAATATGTTTCTGTCAATATATTTTTTTTAGTTTCATCTTTATTAAGTGTAGTTTGGATTTTAATTAGAAGTCCACTAACTTCAATGTTTTTGTTCACACTCTTCATTAGGAGACATTAAAATCTGAGGGTAAGCCAGGAAGGCTCAGCAAGTGGCCGCTTTGTGTGTTTCATTTTCAGTCTGGTCATGGAGCGGAGGTGATCACCTCTTGCTCTGCCTGCAGCTGGGAGGTGGGACCGCTGCAGTGCGAGGGCCGAGGTTTTGCATGCTGGAGAGGCATGTACAGCGATGCTGTTTAATTAAAATTAATAGAACATACCTGCTTTCATGTTAGTCCTCAAAAGTCTTCAGTAATGGCAGAAAAAGTTACTAGATTTGTTGTTAGTCGCTTTTTGCAAAAACAGTCGCTAGACGGGTCTGAAAACTAAATAAAATAAAAAATATAGTGATAAAGTCACTTGGCAACGCTGCTTATGACATTATGAACATTCATAACAAGAAGATGACCAACTTACAGTACAAAGTACAAACTCATCCCAATAACTGTTCCAGAGTCATTGGTCAAAGTTTCCATACCTTTTCCAAGAATCCCACCTAATTATGTATTTAATTTTTACTTAACCGACTCAACATATCCCCATGACTCATCAAAAGAAACCAGGCTTTAAATATGTAACTTACCTGGCGGCACTTGCTTCCTGTGTGGTGGCGTTTGAGTGACGTGGGAGAAGTTGTGACACATAAAAACAAAAATATTAAAGATTATTTTTGCACTATGCATTTTTTAACGTATAGACCTGACCGTCCACTGGTGGTTTTGTTTCCTTACGGCTGGATCGAGTTGTGAGTTTCCACTTTAATTCTATTAGATAATCCTTGAATTATTTTCCCCTTTTTTATTTAACCAGGAAAATCCCACAGAGATTTAAAACCTAATTTTCAAGAGAGTCATGACCAAGACAGCAGCAGCAAATACAACAGTTACTAATCTGAGGGACTTCAGTCTTCTGAGCTTTTCCTCTGTAGTTCCCATGATGGTTAGGAAAGATGTTTCTTTACCATGGTGGTGTTATCACCTCTCCTCTTCCCTCTCTAGTCCTCCTCTGTTGGACTGTATAGAGAAGGTGCCTTTGTAATGGATAGAATGGATTGATGGAGTAATGTGGAACTGTAATATTATATGGTAAAAAACAACAAGGTGCTTTTATTCATGATAGTAATTAGGAAAAAAGGAGAAAAGATTCTTTAGCAACCACTCTTTGTAAGAAAGTTTGGTGAATGCTCTTATTTCTCATCGAGTTATCTGTGATCGACTACTTTGGTCATGTAATATAAAAACAGCTATGAAAAGGGTGCTTTAGCATGTTAAAAATGCCATGACTTGAGTATTGTTTTTATTATTTAATTGAACACTGATTTCATAGAGTGTTTCCTTTAAAGTTTGTGTTTTGAGAGTTTTATCTGCTGATCGTCTCTCAATAGATAATGTCTGAGATAACGTAGGGGAAACATGTTGCTCCTGCTCATCCATTACAAGACTGGACGTGACGGCAGCAACACGGTGTCGGTCTATTTTACATTATTCCCCTTTACAGGGGTGCAACACCTTCATAAGATTTAGTCATACAGAGTCCATCTGACACCAAATTTACAAGAGGTCTCCTGCTGTGTCTGTTGTTTGTTCAATATCTTCCAATAACTTACAGGTACACTACCAGTCAAACGTTTGGGAAAACCTTCCCATAGGATTTAATGGGATGACTTGTAGAGTATAATGAAGTAATTCCTACTATCACAATGTAACTGATCTAATTTATTTACTGGCAATAAAACATGTGAAAAGTTACTAATATTCTTCCACCATATGAATGTATTATGCACATGTAAAACCTTTGAGGCTCCAGCCATGACTGCGTGCCAAGCTTTCCTCCTGTTCTTGCCTGATCCAGCCTTCAGCTAAGCGCTGGGGGTTGTGGGTTTCTTCAACAAATTTTACGACTGGTACGCTGTTTTTAACCACCTCCTCCCCTTTTAAAGCCAGACATCCCACCAACTTATTAAAAATCTGAAAATAATGTGATATACTGTATTTAATAGTTAACCTGCTTTCCTCCATGTTTGTGTTTCTCTTGTGTTGTTGTTGTTTTCCCTGCTTGCTTAACACCAAGGTCATCCTGTTCACATGTAACACTTACTGGTCGTTCAAGAGCATTTCCACACTGCAAACCAAGATCAGGATGCATCTCAAGTGTCAGAGCTGTTGTGTGACCAAATGCTTTGTTTTCTTAGATTAAGCTGTGTGACCTCTGATGCCACTATTCGCTTCACCATTGTAAAAACCAAAGCAGCTACAGGCTGTGTGAGCCTTGTATTACACTCCAAAAAGACAGTATCAATCTGGATAAAGTGTGCAAAAGGTTTGATGCGGTTTCCATGATCATGTTTGTCTCTGTTTGTGAACATTCAGCAGACACAAACCGAAGTGAGTCGATACCCTGAGATGCATGTGGAAAAACACTTGTTTACTTGATAACACAGTAACACTGTGTGTACACACACAGTTTTAGATGCTTGACACAAACATAATCCCAGTGAAAGCTTTCAGATACTTTCCCTGAATAGATAAAAATCTGATGTGTAAAAAAAGAAAAAAATGACTGATTGATTGAATTAATTGAGCTGTAGCGCTGGGAGAGAGTTGTCTGAGGTTTCCCATCTGAATCTGTTGCCACAGCAACCTGATCTCGTGTAAACAGACAAACATAGATGGATTAGGGGTTTCTAGAACGTTTCAAAGGTTCTTGTTTCTGTTTGGTGTATTGATATTTTAGATCAGTTTTTGCTTACACTCCTTAAACTTTTTTTTTTTTTTTTTTAAGACAAAATGCTAAAGCAGACTTTTGCACTTTTGCGTCCTGCCTCTTCTCTGAGCCGTCTTTCTTCACTCGCTTCCTCCAAAAAAGTTCTCTTTGGTTGGTTTTAGGGCTGGACGATATGACCTTTTAGTAATATCCTGATATTTTTATGGCATGTCACGATATACGACATATATCTCGATACTTACCTTAGCCTTAATGCTAAATTAATGCTTTGGTGCAAACAATCACATCAGTAAGATGATTTTGTGTCTCCATTAAAACATATTTGTTCATACTGCATTAAGATATGCTGATTTTAAACACTCATGCCAAAAGGATGAAATTGTAACGAAGCAAATTGATCAAAACCGTATTTATTGAACAGTTAAAGCAGTGGCAGATACATGTCACTTTAAATTTGTGGTACTACTACCTTTTGTGGCGACACTTTTGCGACATACTTTGCATACAACAGTTGTTTGGTCAACATCCTCTCTCCGGTATCCAACAGCCAGATGGATCCTGTACTATTTTTCTTTGGAACAAATTCTTCCTCCATTTTTTGTAACTCGCGCTGCTACTGCAACCGGAGTTCTCTGCTAGAAAAGCTGCTACATGCTGCCTCTCATGATGTAGCACGTAGCTCACGTTATGTACGTAACTAGGTGCGCTTGCTTTAACTCTCTGTGCAAAGCGGTGCAGAGAGTGAAGGAGGAGTGGGAAAACCCCATTCACAGCTAAAAACAACTGCGTGAAAACAGGCTACTCAAATATGACGAATATAGACATTTTCTATATACATGGACTAGCCACGATATCTCGAGTATATTCGATATATTGCCCTGCCCTAGTTTGTTTGTTGAGTCCGTCATTCCAAACAGAAGCGGTCTTTATATCCAGTTACTATCATGTAGCACAGTAAAGCAAACCACAGCTGTAACGTGATGCTTTGGACTGGAAAATAAAAGGTTTGAAGACTGTTTTCTGAGCTCCAGGAAACTGAAGAAACACAATGGCTCCAAGAATGTACATGTGAGATATCGGTGTGTCATCTAAACAAGTCAGAAGCAGAAAGTTTATAAACTTACACAGTGCAGCTTTCAGTGACAATCAGTTGAAATTATTTATCTGTTTTTATAAAAGCAGAACAAGCAAACACATTTTTTCTTAAAAAAAAAGACTCTTTAACTAAATATTTTTTCCATAAACTGTAGCACCTTTTTAAGATTGACTGTCTTGTACTGTGCATGGATTTCTTTCAAAATTGCTTGTAATCATAGTCCTATTTTTTTTTTTTTTTTTACTATTTCCCTTCTTCATCAGATTCATAATCATTTTCTTTTACGTTTACGAGTCTTTTACGCTTATGTTATTCTAAATCTCACCCCCAACTCCAAACTTTTGACTGGTACTGAGGCTGGGTCTCGTGTTATTAGCACAACCGGTGTCTGTGTGTAGTTAAGTGCAACAAGTTCACACCTTTTTGCTGAGGTTGTTAAAGGCTGTTGTGACTAATGACAAAAAGCACTGAACGAGACAGAGGCAGAAGAGGCCTGTTGGAGAAAAGTGGGCCTGCCAGAACGTTTATTAGAGTACTTGATCAAACTTTAACGTCTGGTGTGAGCTCACAGAGAAGCTCCTGGAAGAACTGTCTAATGTCTGGAGAGGAAGTAAGAGAGCAGACAGTGTTTGTATGGACAGATTTAGATGAAAGGAAAGAAGTGGATGGAATAAATGAATGCTGGAGGAAAGGAGGTGTGTTCTGCAGCAACACTGAGTCCCGGCTTGCTCTTTTGTTGCCTTGCAGGAGGTGAAGGTAATAGCTCAAACTTCGGCCCGCATACCCTCCTGAGATGCCTTCCAGATGTGCTGTAAGATGTTTGACACGGGGGGAATGCAACACAACAAAACACAGCATGTTAATGAGTTGTAATTTATGAGCCAAGCAGGGTGAGGGTGTAAGCTTACGGCTGAAGGCTTGAGCTAGCTCGGAGAGAGGTGGGAAGGAATGCAGGGCTCCGTGAGAATTCCCCTTCTACGTCTGGATCTGATTTATTTAAAGCAATAATCCACCACATCCTCATTTGTGTTAAATTTGGCAACATTAGCACCACAAGCGGTAACCGCTGTG
The DNA here is from genome assembly GCF_933228915.1 of Telmatherina bonti. Lineage (NCBI taxonomy): Eukaryota > Metazoa > Chordata > Actinopteri > Atheriniformes > Telmatherinidae > Telmatherina > Telmatherina bonti. The sequence goes on from NC_136625.1 coordinate 10,798,925, forward strand.
GTCAGTTTGCTGTTTACAAACTGCGACATCTTAATAAAAATGTCTTTTATCAGACTTTCCCTCAAGTTAAATGCTTTTTTAAAATAAATTGTGTAGGTGTTTTTTTTCCTTCTTGAGTCAGTCATGCTGTAAATCTTGCTATTTCTGGCTGCCCTCCTCTCATAGTTTTTAATTTAGCATAGCTTTTCCTGCTATAAGAGTTAAGTTTAAACCATAGTTTTGTTTTTTCCATATAAGGTAGAAAAAATTCCTCTGAAAACTGGCTCCTCTCATAACAGATGAAAATACTGCTACAACGCTATTTGCTGGAAGGCATTTGGTCCTGAATTTAATGATACTTGTACCACCCCTGCTAGCATTACAGTAGACCTAGTGTGCCCACTTGGGCCAAATGAGACTACCACCACAACCCAAAGCTGCTCAGGAATTGTTACTTTTAGCTTCATGTATCCAACATGTGTAGTAACGACATGCTCATTTAATCCGACACACCCTGGTGTCCTCACATGTTCTTTTCTTTTGTAGCACGAAGTAATTTGACCAAAAATCCAGAAACTATTAGCATGTCCATTAGCGTACACATCTGCCACTCACTGCAGGTCATACCATTATCACAAATAATTAAAGCCTTCATACAATTCAAGTAAAAACACCCTTTTTGTAGATGCTGAAAACCAAAAAATGATCTTTAGGCCCTTTTGGTATGACTAAATAGTGCGTTATATCTTTGTTTGTGTGCAAAGCGCTGTGCTTTGGTAAGTTATTTGAGGCTATTTATGAACTATATTTAAAACAGCTGCTTTTTAGAAGTGCTGTAGAGAAAGTAATAAAGTAGGCAGTACAAATATTAAGATAATGGGCAAGAACTTGCCCTGCGATGGACTGGCGAGCTGTCCAGGGTGTACCCTGCCTTCGCCCAAAAGACAGCTGGGATAGACTCCAGCTTCCCTGCAACCCTGAATTGGATTAAGCGGTTTGGAAAATAAATGAATGGACAAGAACCGGACCAGAACTGTGTAAGGGTAATACAATTAATGGAAACAAAAAGTAAATCTTACTCTAATCTTTGGAGAATAAAGTGTTTAATGAGCCAGCCCACAGAGCCAGGTGTAAAACCCTCCTTTAAATCTTCTCATTATCATAAAATGTCCTCAGAATAGGTTGATGTCTCCCAAATGACACGGTACTGAACTAAAAATCAATGGAAATGGGTCTTATGGAGGGATGACCCGGACAGTACTTCTGATGACTTCTTAACTTAGCCTAGCTTAGTTTAGCTTCATTTGGATTAGCTTAGCTTAGTTTATCTTAGCTTAGTTTAGCTTAGCGTAGCTTAGCTTACAGAAACTTTTCTGCCTCTCCAGTCTGAATGCTTTGACTGCTTAGTACATCATCTAAGACATGTCCCTGGTATCTAAAAGCCTCTCATTTCCTCCCATATTGTGAAGAATTCTTTTGTCCATAATTCCTTCCAGATCATTCCCAAAATTTTACAGAATCAAAGTCGAAACAAGACCCATTCTCTGGAAAAATCACAAAAAACCCTAAAAAGACTGATAGACATGAACAAAAACAAGCAGATGGATAATGTAAAAAATGCAATGTAAATATGGAGTTGCTGTGACCATAACTGCTACTGTTAGCATGGCCAGAAAAGAAAACCAGACAGACCGATATTTGTTAATGTATCAGACATGTTTCTTTACTTTTACCAATAAAATGATTTGATGTAAGCGGATGTTTCCACGCATGCTGCCAGCCATTGTCTACGGTCACAATAAACTCTGGTAATTGGATGATTACAGCCTGAAAGGATGATTATATCAGATTTATATTTTTTGTCTTGTTAATAACAGAAACAGTCAAAGTTTTTAGACAGACTTACAAATAAAAATGAAGCTCAGTATCAAACAGGACAAACCAGAGACTTTTCAGTCTCTTTTCTTCAGTACAAGTTGCACATTAGTTTAAACTTATTTGCATATTTTTCAGAGAAATAAGAGCAAAATGTGATGGATTTTGTTTTGTTGTTTTTTCGAGATGCTTTCAGATTTCTAGTTGAGTAATTATATTTGCTAAAAAAAACCAAAAAAACACCATCTGACTCTTCTTTGCACTTCCTCTGCTGGTTCCTTATTCAGCCTCACATTTAGTCCGCTTGCATCAGAGGAGGCGCGAAGTGACAGTTGAAAGCACAAAATGTTAATTTAGGCTATTTCTCTTGGCACTTCGGATGGAGTGGCTATTGTTCAGCTCTTCAGCAAGGCACTTGCTGCGGACAGCTGCATTTGCAGGGCATGAACAGCCGCAGTGCTTAATGGGTGATGTAAGGGGATGGTAAATAAGCTGCAGGGCTGCAGACTGAGACTCTCCTTAACTAGAGTGTGAAGAGACGGACCCAGTTCATTAAACGCCCTGTCTGTGTAAACACCGACTGCCTCCAGGACCGGCTGGAGTGACTGACTGAGTGCAGCCATCTGCAGGCAGCCACACACACACACATTTTCCCCACAACCTCTCGTTGCTGTTATTTTATGAATCCCTGTAATACGAGGTAGAAGTTTGATGCTATGAATAAAAGCGCCATCAACGTCAGCACTCAGACTTTACAGCTGAGCACTTAAGTCCATTTCTCACCGGATGTGTAAAAGCGCTCTGATAAATGAAGAAGTTGAACTCAGAGTTGACAAAACGCAGATTTTTTATTTTTATTTAACCATCTTCACTCACACTTGTTAGTTCATTTTGTTAATCCTGTTTTCAGAGGGTGTTATTGCAGTGATATGTATATCAGTTAAACAAACACACGGCAAAAACTGAAATCTAAGTAAGATTAAAAATCTTAAATTGCGTACACATATGCTTTTTTTTTTTTTAAGGTAAGATAATTCTTAGTTTTTATGCCAGAGAATTCCTTTGTATTAAAGGGGTGCTATGATGGTATTTGGAGTTTTCTGAGCTTTCTACAGTGTTACAGTGTTGAATCCTCATCAGACATGTGAATGGCACTGTTTTTTATCACCTAAATGCATGTTTGAGTTTGAGTTGCAGCACTCTCTCCATTCGGTTTCCATGGCGACGAAAAACACGTCGTTGTAGAGAGTTTTTTTCTACTTAGAAATCCTTGTGACGTCCCGGGGGATAAGGTTTGGTGATTGGTTACCTTCTACGGGTTAACAAGGACATGTACAAATACATCAGGCGGGTGGAAAACGTGGGATAAAGTTATTTCCAACGATGGCTGGTGAGTTTACCAAAGAGAGACATCCTGCTGCATTCGTTGCTGTGGGTTGCTGTTTTCCACTTCGTTTTCAGGCTCTGATTCAGGTTCCAACATGTAGGGCTGTATGCTATGTGTTGACATTGTATTTTGTTTTTTTATTGAGTTCATATTAGCCTAATCCTTCTGTTTATGAGATGTTACAGTGACGGCGAAAGCAGTTGCGGTGCGCGCTCCCGATGTAGTGCAGGCGGGAGGCGGGGCTTAATGCGGAAGAGTCTCAATCCACTCGTTTTGCCCGCAGGCTGATCTGACAGCCTACGGAGAGGGTCGGTAAAGCCATTTGTGACAATAACTCGATCAATCCCAGCCCTTCTGGTCTCAGAAATAAAAATAAATTAGTCTGAAATGCACATAATAGTTCCACTTTAAGAGTATTTTTACTTGTTTTGGGAAGCCAAATTTTCTTATTCTGTTGGCAGATAATTTATCTTATTTTAAGCAACATTTACCTAATTTTTGTTTATTTTTTTCTTGTTTTTTAAGGCTGAGTTTTTGCAGTGTAACCTGCAGCTTGGGGGTGTAACCCAGTAAGACCCAGTCTGTAGCTGTGATCATGTGAGATTCGGCTTCTTAGTTTTTCTCTCCAGTGGAGACATCTCTTCCCTGTGTAATTAAATTAGCAAGGCCTTGCAGCTTTTTAGGCAACTTGTTATAGTCTAAACTGAATGCCATAAAATGCAGTTCCACTGGTTAGATTCAAGGTGGAGACCTTTAATATGCATAGTGTTTCCTGTTAGCATCCTCAGAGAAAGAAAATATCTGTAATTTACCCTCTTTGGATGTTTATGAAGTATGTCAGCCCTTAAGTATCATGACTTTAAAAGATTAAAAGTTATTAGTGGTAAAGCAGAAAGAAGCTTTATGTGTTTAGTATCAGTCCATCAACATGACAACGTGAACCTTTTAATGAAAATGCATTAAATGTAGGAGAAAAAGAGAATCGTGAAGGGACTTCTTGTAAGTTCCTAACAGGCTCTCTGTCTGCAGACTAATGCTGTTAGCCATGAGGAAGCTCATCAGTCAGCAGTCTCAGACAAGCCCAATGTCTGGAGGAGCCTCGTGACTTTTCTGTGGGAACGCCGAAGGTGTTTTTATCCTTCCTGCTTCAGCTGTGGCAAATGCATTAAATCTGACATTGTTATTTATCTGTTTAAGTCTGGAGGCTTATTTTTCAGTCTGTATTTCTGCAGAGGAAAGTCTCATTAGTCATACATTCCTGCGATTCCACACATTTCTACCTGCAAGCTTCTGACCATCAAGCTGAGAGAATATTTAGATATTCTATCCTATTTCCTCCAGTCTGAGATGTCAGAAGTCAAACTCCAGCTACCAACAGAGTTCCCAAAGTTGCCATGGATTCTCCTGTCTGATTCAAGGCTGAGTTGATGTGAATCAATCGCATCTCCCTTTCAGAGCATCTTCTGTTTTCCATATCATGAGCAGAAATTCTTCAAGGCCAAACTGTTGGATGGAATAATGTTTTAAATAGAACAGCAAATAGCAAGGTCTGAATGTGAGTTTGTGATATTTGCAGATCCCATACTGCATCAAAATAGTCTGCCAGACCAGTACAGAATTGATAATAAAGGATAAATCAGGATTTATGTTTGTGAGCGTGTTGAATGTGAAGCAGAGTGACAATCAGGGGTGTAAATAGTGAAATAGTAATCTATTTCTGCCAGCAGAGTTTACAAATCACAACATATGAATAGAGATAAATAAGCCATAACAATGCAGGTATTTGCAAGTCTTTTTGAAACCTCGAGACCAGCAAATATGGTTCTTGGGGGAGGGGGCACAGTCCTGCAAGTTTAGGTGATTCCATTGTTGCAATGCACCTGCTTTAAATAAAAGCGTTGTTGTGCATAACAAGCTTTTGGATCTTTAATATAATTTCCAGTGTTTTATCAGCAGAAAAACAATCTGAAACCTGCAGGACAGCAGACCTCAAGGACCAGATTTACTGATCCCTGGTTTTAACGGTAGAAAGCATCTGTAATGTTTGATAGAAAAGTAAGTTGAGGAGGTAGGAGAAAGCTTTAAAAAAAAAAAAAAAAAAAGCATGCACAGACTGAAAAAAGCTTGGAGATAATATTAAATGGACCCTGACGAAGGTTACATGGTTCATCACCTTCTGCTATCACCTCCTCCCCCGTTGGAAGATAATTTGCCTGAATGAACAAAAGTGCATGTCTTCATGTCAGAACAGGTATGTAGAGCTACAACACTGAAATGTTGACTAACTTTTATCTGTTTAAGTTGCATTGTCAATTTGACAACCAGGTTATTTGTGGACCATCGTGGTTTTTTCTGTAAAACTGCTCGGTTTAGTTTAATCATGTTTCCTGTTTAGTTGTTGCATTTCCCAGTGTGTCCAGTTTGGTTTGGTTGTTTTGTGCCTTCGGGACACAGTAAGTTTGCCGTCATGATAACATCACACGTGTGTGAAGGCGCATCATGTTATACAGGAAACATGGACGCAGGTCTGTTATTTTCTCATTGGAGATAATATAATGGGAACACTGGTGCCTCAGAGATCTGCTTCCTTCCTGCAGAATCATCACAAGATAAGAAATCTGTCAGCGTTATAAATTGCATACGATCATTTTAATTTTGTAACTGTCTCTAATCATTTATTCCAGATTAATTAAAACCTGAATGTGTTATCTGTGCACATTTTCATGCTCAGGAAATGGATTAGAGACAGACAGAGGTACGCTGCTCCTTATGGCCTTTCATTTTAAAGGAGCAGCTCAGACTCATAATCCATATTGTGGTGTTTTGTTTTGTTTTTTTATTCTCCTAAAGCTTCACTGTTTGCAGATCAAGAATTAGCATCTGATCTTATCAAGACTCCAATCCACTTTATTATAGTCGGTTAAAGAGACAGTAGACTATTTTAGAAGCTTTATCAGGCAACGTGAGTTTGGGAGTGTGTCAGTGTGTGTGTTTGAATGATGATGTGTCTATTTGTTTTACTGTTGTTTTAATATATGTAAAGCACTTTGAACCGCTTCTTGTATGGAAGGTGCTATATAAATAAACTTTGATTTGATTTGATTTATATAGCACATTTCATAAACGTAAACAGTTTCCAAAGTGCTGCACAGAATAAAACAAAAACGTTACAATACTAAAATATCAATAAATGCAAAGTATTCTACTCTATTCTATTCTACAGTCATTTAGCAGACGCTTTTATCCAAAGCGACTTACATATGAGTGAGAACACAAGCATAAAATCAAACAGTAGAGGACATCGTAGGAAGATGCTAGAGGACTGTCCAGTTGGATGCAGATCCTTGCATGAAGTGCTACAGGCTTTTTGTTGTTGTTGTTTTTTTGTTTTGTTTTTTTTGTTTACTCCCTTCCCACCATATAATGTCACCTTTGTTACAATACAAAGGATTAATATCATAAAGTTTGTTGCAAAGAACTGGGCTAAGTTCTCCAACTTTCCAAAAAATACAGCTATGCTAAGTGTTGAAGTGCTCCTTGAAGAGCTGAGTCTTCAGCTTGCTCTTAAAAGTAGACAGGGTAATAAGCTTAAAATCAATCCCAATAAACAGGTAAAAAACAATGAATAACTTAATAAAATGAAATAAAATAAGAATAAAAAGACACAGAAGACCACACAACTCATGCTGCGTTAAAAGCCAGAGAATAAAAGTGAGTCTTAAGACTGTCGTACAGCTCTGATCAGCTGGTGCAGCTTTTTACGTTGTTCGTCATCTTTATCATTTGTAGTCTGGACTTTTTGCAACCGGCTGTTTAGCTTTGTGTTCTCATTCATAAATAACCTGCGAAGCATCTGCAGGCTCAGCGGCTCGGTCTGTCGCACAGACACAAACACACAAACTCGCTCTTTTAAGTTATTAGCACCTTAAAACATGCAGCTGAGTGCATGTGAAGAGCACGCACAGAAAGCAGCATATTGGTGGGCGGGGCTCCTGGCAGGATCAGGTAGCACATATATGCCTCCACACACGCATCACAGAGTACACACCTTCGCACACACTTGAGATGTTGTGAAGCGGACAGTGGGCGGACAGAAGGGTGTAAAAGATGAGGCGCTGCAGCCGTGGTGGGAGGTCCGCACAGACAGCAGAGACTGATGAAGTCTCTCAGTGGGATCAGCCTCCTGGTGCCTCAGATTTCTGTTGTCACCGCCTCGCTCTGCAGTCTTCACTCACTACCGGAAGGTTTTCATGTTGCTTCTCATGGCTGCAGCTTGTCGTCTCATTCCCCCACTTGACAAACAGCTGTTCCCTTAGCTGTGAACAGCCGAAACGTGCACTTTTTGGTGTTTGTTTTTACTTTGGATCCAGCATACAACATACTGTATGTGTTGAGATCTCAAACTTAAGTCGTGCTTTCTGCTCGTGTGCAGACGGAGATGAGCAGAGGCCTGTCTTTAAAATTGAGTGCGCTGTCCATCACAATGCCTCGTGGATTATTTGTGGTGCATTCTCTGCAGATACAGACTGTAAATATTAGCGTAAAGAGAAAGACAGACCAGCAGAGGAGTAATTCACTCAGTGAGAATTTACTCTGCAAGATCTCCTCGCTGGAGACAGCTGCCATCGTGATTTAGTCCCACGGAGGCGTCGGCTACGAGGACAAGAGTAAAGCATGTCATATTCAGCCTGTCAGCTGACCGAGCTGGTGATACTCAGAGAAATGCATCACTTGCAGTCGGTTAGTGAGACATGTTTGAGAAATGTCAACATGTTATTGTTTTATTGCAGCTCCACAATCTGGGTGTGTGTTCGGCTTCATTAACAACTTGAAACTCAAATACAGTTCTTCGCAAAAGTCTTGATCCACCCCTCATTTCTTTAGATTTTCCTTCCTTTGTTTGAATCTTTTAAAGTGTTTCTGCGGTTGTTCTCCAGACTTTGTGATTTATTTTTTTTTTCCAAAATGAGAATGGCTAAGGATAAAGCAGTTCAATAGGTTTTTGGCATATCTCAGCGTGTCTTAAAAACATGGTTGACTAAACCAAGTCTAAATAAAAAGACAGCAGATCAAAAGTATCTGAAAGTCCAGCAAAGACCTGACACAGGAGCTGAGAGGTGGATCTAAACCAGATTCCTTATCCTGAGACTAAAGAAGGTGGTACCCTGCATGTTTTGTTTTTTTTGTGTGTCTTGTTCAGCATTTAGGCAAGCAGAATGATGGTCTGGATGCTGTGTTCTGCTGAGCAAATTTACTTTGCCAAGGCAAGCTTTATACATATAATGATCCCCTTGACCTTCTGAATTTTTATTTTATTTCTATATTTATTTTGCGTTATTGTTTGCATTGTAGAGTTTGTACTGCTGGACCGGACCGGAGAGGACAGAAGAAAGACAAAAAGAGAAAGAAGAGAAAACACCTCATAGTGAAAGAGATAAAGAGAGAGGAAAAAAAACCCTAAAAGAAAACAACCTGCAGATGTATACATATATATACACATACATACATATATACATACACATATATATACCCTGCATGTTTTAGAAGCTTCCCTGCTGGACACACTTGGATCCCTGAGTTACACCTTTAGTTTTTATTTTTCACTGAATCCTCATCAGAAATCGGTAAAAACAGAACTGAAGAAGTGATGAATGTGGAAGTAGAAGAAGTAATGTGGAATTGTACGACTTCAGTCGCAGATATAAGAGCTTAAATCTCTGATTGTGCCTCTCAGTACAGCTCTGCTCTCTTGGAAACAGATGTTTAAGAAGTGTCAGCCGACAACACATCCTGACTGTGATGAATCAGCTCCTCTGTATCCATCCCCGTCTCTTTTAAACAACGCAAACCTGAACATGAGTCTCCTCTTCGCTCCTGCAGGTACGACTATGTGGAAGTTTACAACGGCGGCGACGAGTATTCGCCCATGCTGGGGAAGTTTTGTGGGAAAATCGCACCGTCTCCGATCATCTCCAGCGGTGGCCAGCTCCTCATCAAGTTTGTCTCCGACTACGAGACCCACGGGGCGGGATTCTCCGTCCGCTACGAGGTCTTCAAGACAGGTGAGTAGGGGCCTCTCTGCTTTTTTAGGTTGTGCTGACTAAATCTGCGGAAGTGCTTAATGCTAATTAGGTTATCCTGGGTTTTATTTTGTCACCTTTTGGATTAATGTCATGAATCACGCAGCGATACATGATGAAAACTAATCCCTGCTTCAACGTGTTTTGTGAGGTTGGCAGACTCTTCAAAGACAGCACCAGACGATTAAGAGATTAAACTACCTGTGAGTTGTGACTCAAAACTTGGACATTTTTGGCTTTACTTCTAACACCGATAATAATAATAAACATTTAAAATGGGAATGTGGTAAGAACATTGAATAACAACTTAGACAGAAACTCAGTGATTAGCAGTAATATATCCCTGTATTAGAGATATATTTGGATTTTTATTACCATTATAAATACATTTGCCATGAAGAAGATTTTATTAAAAGTAGAGAGTAAAAAAGAAAAACGGGAAGCAGACCGTGACATGTGCATTAAGTCAACAGCACAAAGTGAAGGCTTCATGTGTTAGTGCAACAATATTAACCATCAAATTATCAAATATCTGTGGAAATTTTTCAAGGCCAGGAATGGTAAATGGACTTGTACTTCTATAGCGCTTTTCTAGTCATACAGACCACTCAAAGCGCTTTACACTACTTGTCACATTCACCCATTCACACACACACACTCATTCAACACACTCATACCCCGATAGGCACATCGGGGGGCAGTTTAGGGTTCAGTGTCTGGCCCTAGGACACTTCGGCATTTCAGGGGAAGCCTGGAACCGATCCCCCAACTTACCAGTTGAAGGACAACTGCTCTTCCTCCTGAGCTCCAGCCGCCCCAGGAACATTTCTGCTGAAATACAAACCGCTTTTTATTATCTTTTTGTTTAATTTTCTATATGATCCCGTGATAAGAACATAAAATAATGTGTCAGGTTACACGTGGAGCTGGGAATCTTGAGATTTACCAACCTCTGGATACCTTCACAGCAAAAATGTTTGCTGGGGGCTCATCTGTTATTTAGTCCTGCATGAGCAGACAATCCATCGACTCCAGTTTAGAAGGAAAAAAGTCTCCAGTATTTCTTTTCATTTCATATCTGGAAATGATTTTTAATTCCCTGACCTTTACTGGGTGAAATAAACTGGTTTAAACTTTTAGTCTCGTAAGCTGGCATGGTTTGTTTTGAGACAACTGGGCTGGTTTTACTTTAAGAGGCATTTATTCTGTTAGATCCTTTATGAGTTTGCTGCTTAGACTCATTCCTTCAAATTAACTTTAAATTAGATGATTTTTTTCTTCATTCATCAGTGTAAAAATGATCAATTTGATATGAGGACATTCTGAAGATATGTTGCTTGAATAAAACTTGTCTTAATTTGTGAATAAGAAATCTATTGAAATGAATCAACTCCAGACCTACTGTCAGTCAGATGTCACATGTGATGAATAAAAAATAAGGATTTATTAACAGGATTTGGTAAATCCTAAAGAAAATATTTTTTAATTGCTTTTATTCAAACTGACAGAATCACAGATCACACTAAAAACAATAGATGAAGCCATAAAATGAGTTGAACAAATATTCCAACAAAAACTTTAAGCAGAAATAAAAGTATTTAGATTTGCCTTAGAGAATCAGATTAACCAAACAGCTCTGGCACAAGCTGCACAGAGCGCTGTGTGTTCTTCCACACGTGGGACGTTGTTTTCTCTTCCTGCCGGTTGTAATCAGCGACCACGTGGAAAGCTTCGCTCTTGTGTTTGCTTTCCATTTTCCGCGTAAATAAAACAGGATTAAAAACTCACTCATGCATCGTGTTTTTTATCTGAATCTGGCAGTGCAAACTCACCGCCATACGGAGAAGAATACAGCTTATGCTTTCAATGTGCTTTCAAGTCACATGACCTTTACAGAAGCATGCAGCTGTTCTGATGGATCTGAATGAGGATGTTCTGCTCTGTAGTTTTTGCATAATCCTGCAGCTAGCATTCATTCAGCTATGTGAGACTTTCAGAAGTTATTTGTCCATCAGCACATGGAGAGGACACCGTCTAGGGATGAACACGTGGGGAATTACAATAGTGTCAAGGCAACAGTGGATTAAGTTATTACTCCATCCTTATAAATGTTCAACCAGCAAAGCTCTCAAACGAAACAAAAGCACTTCTCAACATGGATCTTTCACCCTTTCATGGCCTTTCGGAAAAAATAACATTCATAAATACCTCTTTATTTGCGTGTTTGACGTCCTTGGTTCTTGTTAAACAGACAGAGCTGAACTTCTGCTCCACTGACCTCTGAGCTGCAAGCCAACCCGCCCAGGCTCACCGAAGGGACAGTGACTCCCAGGTGGGGCAGGATGCAGCCAGGATTGACCAACATAAACACTCCCTGTGTAGGAAGGAACCCCCGATCCCTTGTCCTACATTTGTATTTGCTCTCCCTCCTGGGTCCAGTTGAGTGGACGCCAAAACAGCAAATCTCCTGTGACCACTTCAATTTTCCACCAATGTAGCCTGGAGATAAATCAGATAAGAAGAAAAAGAAGCATGCACGAGATTCCTTCTCATTTTTTTGTTTGCACCCCAGAGAGTAATAACCATTAACAGACGATCCAGAAATACCAATCCCCTGGTGGGGATTTGAAAGTCAGAGAGCAATGCACATCTATCTGGAGAAAACAGATAGATGTGCTTTCTACTGTTCTTGAATGAGCCATGCTTTGAGCAGGGTTTAGAGGCCTGGCTCTTTGAGCTGGTCTGTAAACTATAAAGTAAGGCTGCACTTGTTGGTAGGAAACTTGACATTTCTGCTTGTATCGACTTTAATTTAAGGCTGCAAAGAGTATCTGTGACTGATGGCTGTCGGGGCGTTATTAGAAAGCCTGCATGGTAGTTAACCTGCAAAAGTAGGTCATCAAAGTTTTCAGGAGGAATGTTGAGCCTGACCATTTTTCATACAGATGCTCTTTCCTCTGAGAATCTTAGCTTTGATCCCCGATAATATAAACGAATGGGACTCATAGATTAGTTTTAGAGCTATTGTGTGACTTTGCTTTTTACTCGGAGAAAAACTGCAACTTTAAATTGCTCTGATCTGAAACAGACACTTTGTGATGGTGGTGAATTTTAAAACTAAGAGAGGCTGAGCAAAATGTTGTAAAGTTGCATTCAAAATGCATTAAAAACCAGCTAAAGTTAAAGTTATTTGTAAGAAAATATGCTGTGAATTATTTAAAGTGAGGACATTTAGAAGGTTCTCCGGAGATTTTGATAAATTTGTCTGTGTGATGTTTGAGAGCAAGATTTTATCCAAAATGTGGATACATTAAATGCGGAAAAATGCTTGCAAACTGAAACATTTGACTGCTGATTATCTAGCAACTGGAAACTTAGTCAGGTGAATGATGATTAATGGAAACCCAGTTTAAGATGAACTGTATGGAAATGGGCCCTGCTGGGACAGGCTCCATCTGCCGTGCGATCCTAATTGGACAAAGCGGTTAAGAAAGAAAATGTATGTAAATAGGGCTAACGTTTTAGCTATTTTTAACATGACTTCATAGAATAGTTTAGTTTTCTAGAAATTACAGCTACTAAGTTTTTAACCCAACATTTATTACATGCCTTTTTTCTGTTCATTTTTTTTTTTTTTTTTGTCAGACTGTGCAAAAATAAATAAATAAATAAAATAAAAAGCTAAATTTATGGAGATTTGTTTGAGAAGTAAAATATACAGCCAGAAGAAATGGTACAGTAAAAATATTAATAAAAATCTGAAATACTTTTGATCAAATTTGAAGTTGATTATGGGACTAGTCGTTTTATTTATGTCCAAACAGTGAAAAATATTTAGTTTAACCTTTAAGTTTTTGTGAGAATCTCAACTGATGTTAGCTTGTCTTTGCATGTTAGCAAAAGATCCACAGCTGCTGCTAAATGCACCTTGTAGAGACCAGTGGAAAACCAAAATGTTTTATCAGAAAAATCCAAACCATTACTCTGAATCAGGGGTGGAGCGAGAAGTGTGGGCGCTGCCCACCTCTTACTGGACACTTAATGTACCCACCTCAGTTAAACGACAGGTCACTGGTGGACAAAAACAGAAATATCCAGACCAGGCTTGGATCGCCAGCGTTACTATACCAGTTTAAAACGGTTGTTTTAAACTGTTTCCTAATTAGTAATTCTTTAAAACTATTTCCAGAAGAGAGTTTGTCCCTTTGCAAGTACAACTACTGATGTTATGTAAAACTATTAACCTCATGTTAGCATGTAGCTACGTAGCAGTGCTAATCTAGGCATATGGTAGCACTAGATTAGTTTTAATGTCAGGAAACATCATATTTAGATTGTAGTTGATTTATTTCAAAACACCACGTCAACGCAGTTCATAAACATTTTTCCATTGTGGCTGAAAATAAACTTCAAAACACTTTTACTTAGAGCTAACTAAGCTAGCACTGGATGATCCAGTTGGATTTAAACAAGAGGCTAGCAAGGCTGTTTTAAGCAAGTTACAGTATGAAAATGTAGAGAAATATAGCCTTTAACCAGAGAGATAGTACAGACTTTTTAGTAAAGACTAAGGGAACAGATCAGGCCAAGACGGACCCCAGCATGCAATGTGGAGCCATCACAAGGAGAACACAGTGATCCCCTTATTACACACCAAGCTCCACATTCTGCATTCCTAAAGCAACTAAGCAGCACGTCAGCAGTGTATGTGTTAGAGAGAAACACAATAATTTCCTTTAGTTGCTATAGCAATGGTCCCCTGATCAAGTTTTGTCCACCGTCTAATGTTGCCAAAAGTTCTGATCTACATCTGGGAGCAGGAGTGAGGTTTAGATGTCACATATGTAAATTTGCAGCTGCACAGCATTTATGATTGCCAGAAAAACGCGGCAACATTTTTCCTGTTGTATTCGAGCGCGCCTGGCTGCTGTCAGCTGCAGGAAAAACTCCTCAGAACATTCTGGTAATTTATGTGCATGTGTGTGTGTTATTTCATGTATTTACATAAGATTCCCATATTTATGTCTTTTTGTGACGTCTTTGTGCATGTAGCTGCCTCTCTTTGTGATGGAGTGTGTGTGTGCGCATCTGGTTTCCTTTGTGAGTGTGTGTGCAACAGACAGGTGTGTGGGACCTCAGGCTCATTTAGCTAATGGGTTGTTTGTCCTTGGAGGCAACAGGGGTGACCTGCAGATGAGATGGATGCTCTGGCATAGAAGAGCAGCTCTGAAACTAGGACAGAAGTGTCTGTATGTGCGTGTGTGTGCGTGCATGTGTGTGCTGGCCTCAATATCGGTCCTCCACCTCCTAACAAGTTAAAAATGGTGCTTGTGCTCACTCAGGTAATCCCTCTGCCATGCTGGTACCTTCCCTCTTGCCACATTTAAAATCCATTACAGTCAGAGCAGGAAACTGTAACTCACTGTTAAATGGAGCTGTTCTGGTTACAAACAGGCTTTACATTCTGCTGAGACCCCCCAGCTTTGTCTCTCACTGGCACTCATACCCCTCTTTGTTTTTCTCCCTTTAGTTTGGATTCATCTTTATTGCCAAACGAATGCAATCTCACACAAGGACGAGTAATAATGCATGAAATATGGTGATTTCTTAAACAGACAAGGTTTAATTTATTTGTCACACATTTAAAAAAAAAAAGTTTGATTAAAGGGGCTTATAGATGAGATATCAATAAATAAATAAATAATATAGAAATATTTTTATGTTTCTTGGTGAAGAGACAAGCAGCAGCTATTGACTGTATAAAAGATGGACGGAGCCTCCATGACGTCACCCGTAGGTTTCTGAATAGCTGTCACATGAAGTCACATGTTTGTACAATTTTATCATGGCTTTAAAGAACCGAAATAAAAACAAAAACCAAAACTTTTCCAAACACTAGTCTTTAACACTAGAACCGCCAAGCGGGTCATTTTTACCTCCTTGGCTCTTCAAACACTTATATCTCTATTAAAATAAAATCCCTATTTCTCCAAATTCATCACTTTTCCTGAAATGGGTCCAGTGAACTTATAGTGAATTTTGGTGAGTGTGTGATCACAACAAAAAGAAACCTGAGCATAAATATCTAGAACCACCAATGGGGTAATTTCTACCGCCTAATGAAATGCATTGTTGTCATCTGTCAGATGTTTTTCGCGCCACGCCCATTCGTGCCACTCCCGGTTGCTTCGTAACGCACGTGAGTTTGACAGCTGTCAAAGATTAAGAGGATTTTATGATCGCTGAATTTGAGAAATGGATAAATACAAGAGATATATGAATGCCAAAGAAGCTTGGTTATTATTTCAAGAACTGAGTGACAGAGAACTAGCTCTGGATGACGGTGGAGGATTCTGACGAGACGGTGGAGGAATCAGTAGCTGGAGGAAGTGATAATCTGTCTCTTTTACCCGATAACGAGTCATCTAGTGAGCAAGAGGAGCTGATCGCACATTGCCACATCACACGTCGTTCTTGTATGCGAGTGAATGAAAAATAGGTTGAAGAGCAGCGCTTATTTATCTTACTGTAAAATTAATTAGAATATTGAAATATGTTATTTTGTTAATTAATATATGTTTTCTACTGTTTAGCTAGTTTTTTAAAAGTCTCAATTATAACTATTAACATAATAAATGGAATCAAACAACTTCAAAGCATCTTTGTGTTATTTTTTCTGTTGCAGCAGGGGGTGGAAAAAATTACCCTTCTCTGCGGTTCTAGGAGTATTGGAATGTTGGCGGTTCTAGTGTTAAACCTGATGAGTAAATGCTCTGTAAGAGTAGCTTCAAAGCTAGCAGCTAGCTAGCTAGCTAGCTTACATAGCAGGACGCTAGCTTCCTGCTACATCTGTCGTTTACAGTTTGCCGTCTGCAACCTTTACGCCAACTTACTGGCACTTTACTGCTGCCTTTCTGTCATTTAACATGGGGAAATAATTGTTCTTGAACATTTACAGATCCTAATTAAATTGGCATGTAATACATCAAGATCAATCGATTAAATAGTGAATCACTTCGTCCCTAACTGACAGTTTGTTGTTGTTGTTGGTTTATTTTGCTTTCAATTGCGGTAAAAAGAAAAAAAAAAAAGTCTTATTCGACACAAAAAGAAGTTTCTAATTTTAGTTTTGTTATATTTTTGTTATTTTGCACTTTTCTGACATTCAGGAAGCCATAGTGTTGAGAAGTGGTTTGCGTTATTTTCATAACTGACTTGTGCTTGCAATTTCCTACAAGGAAGTCATTGTGGTTTGCCATGTATTCACTGTTTTCTTTCAGTATTAGATGCATCAGTTGTCCCATGTTGTTTTGCCATCACAAACCCTCTCTGTGATGGAGTCAGCCAGACTGGTCGGCATGCACTCTGCAACTTTCACACAAAAAGCTGCAGCTTTCCTCCATCTCTAGGCTGATCCTGTAACCAGGATCAGCCTAGAGATGGAGAGTCGGTGCAGTTTCATTTCATTTCAGCTGTTTGTGACATACGCCTTCATTGTGGCTTCATCCCTCATTTCTATCCCTCTCCTCCCGTCTGTCATTACCAGAAAAAAACCTCAAACACGGCCGCAGAAAGCAGCCACCCTCCTCTAGATGACATGTTCTGTTTGGTTTTACCGACGGCCCCTGGCAGCGGTTGGCATTGAGTGTTTTGCTGCAGTGCTTGGTCACATCACTCCACCCTCTGCTGACCACAAAATACATTTTCATTTATGAATGATAGCCGAGTGAGGCCTCCTCATCGTCTTGGAACTATATTTGTCCCATCTTTCTCTTTTAATTGCAGGTTTTCAAACTAGAAACACATGTCTGTCGCTTCTATTTTTTATTTTAAGGGGGCAACTTTCCCACCGCAGCTGATTGAAGGATTTCAGTTTTTTTTTTCTAAAATAGATGAAAATGACAAATGGATGGCTGAAAAGATGAGAGATGAGGGTAATACGTTGTTAAGAAAAATTGGAGACCCCCATGGTATGTGTGATCTGAAAGATCTTGTCATTAACCAGGTGATAAAATCAGGTAAATACAACTACAGATGAACAGCCATGTTGTTATTTACAGAACTAATAACAAAAGCAGCTTGTGGAACCACGGCTAGCAGAAAGAACTTGAAGTAATCGCTTTCTGATTGATGTTATTGTGGTAGTTTGACTTCCTCTTATGTTTTGTTTCAGTTTAAAGGTGGAGTGTGTAAGATTTTCAATATTTTCAAAATAAATGAACTAAAAAATAACTACAATCATAATTAGATAGTTTTTTAAACATGTAGGTTCCAGTCTGTCCATATTTGGTGCGTTATTAAATTACAAGTTTAATTAATGACAAATGAAAAAAAGCACTTTTTTTTTACTGGCAGGCAAACTTTTAAGAAGGGTCTTTGTCATTATTTAAACTTGTAATTTATTAATCCATCAAATATGGACAGACTGGAATCTACATGTTTAAAAAAAAAACCTATTTAATTATGATTGTTGTTATTTTTTTAGTTATTTTAATTTCAAAATACTGAACATCTTACATACTCCACCTTTAAGGAGGAGTTAATTATTTATGGGATTAGTTCAGGCAGTTTTTACTGTCAGAAACATGTCCTCATGTCTAATTCTTAAACACTTTGCTGAACAAAAGAGATCATGATCAGTTCAGTGACTGCAAGGTGTCCAGGTACTGTGTCTGCAACTAACCCTAAACCTAGCCAAAGTTATCTTCCACCCACCACTGTTTTTAACCCTGTAATAAGCTGATCGACCTTTTGGAAGAACAAACGTTCAAGTGATTAATGAAGCTTATTGAAAATGAGTAGAAATAAACCTGCCTGAGCCATGTCTGCCACTTGCTTTGGGCATGTAAAGTTCTCCTAATACTGTTTAACAGTTTCACTAATGTTTCTGTATTATTATCTCCATCTCAAACATTTGTTTAACAATAGTTCATTCTTACACAAGAACAAAGAAAAATGCATTTTTCTTAGAGGGAACTTGAAAAGGGTTAAGAGTAAAAAGTTTAGTGGTTTGTTCAAATGTAGCTTTAAAACCAAATCAAAGCTTTCACTCAATCTTTTTCTACTTTTATTATCATGAGCGTTAATAATTAACATGCTAACTGTTACAGTGTTTCTGAATTTTGCATGGTCTGACTATGGGCTGAAATTGCAGGAATATCCATTCTTGACTAGGTTGATAAATATCTTAAGTTTCCACTTGTCACTAATCATTCCCACTGTCAAATTAAAGGTTGTGACGTGTTTGAAAAATGACCTTATATTCCTTCACAGATTGATAAGTAACATTGTTTTTGTAAGATCATTGCTGATGTCTTTCGTCTCTTTGATTTTTCTTTATACATATAAGGATTATTTTTAATTTGTGCATTTGTACATAGTTACACAAGTTTGTTGCTGCAGCCATGCAAATGCAGAATGCTGCAGACCAGCATGATTCTTAAGTTTGTGCTCTGATTTGATGACGATCAGTGTGATGGAGACGTGTGGCTCCATCACCAATGACTGCTGAATAGTGAATAGCTGATACAAAAGTTAAATAAATAATGACAATAAGTAAGCACGCTGATTAATTGTTTATTTAAATTGTGCAAAGTCGAATGCTGCTAGTTGTTTGAGGAGGGGGACCGGCCATCTTCCTCTGTGAGGAGAATTTTAATTAGCATTGTTCTATTGAAAACTTCCTAAACATTTTTACCTTGTTATAGTTTCAAGTTTGTATATTTAAATGCTAACGTTACTATTTACCTCTTGTCTTCTTGGCAGAGCACAGGAGCTAAAAGAGGGAAGAGCTGCTGGAACATACTATGTTAACAAGGAAGGGGGTGTAGAGCAAAGATAATTTAGTTTTACGCGCAGAATGAGGTTACATAGTTATTGACTAATTTATATATATATATATATATATATATATATATATATATATATATATATATATATATATATATATATATATATATATATATATATATATATGTGTGTGTAGAGAGAGAGAGAGAGAGAGAGAGAGATGTGTATATGTAAATATTTATGCTTTGTTGTGTTTGATGCTTGTAGATATATGTTAACATTTTGTGTTTGTTATTGTAGCCCAACCTCAATGGGCTGATCTCTTGAGGTTTGGCAGCAGGAGGGTATAAAAGCCTGCTGTTTCTTTGGGGAATGTGATATTGGTCAGTTTCTGCATGGAAATAAAGAGTGGTACTTATTCTTTGGACTATAAAGCAGTCTCACATCCTTTCATATCAATCGTTTGACTGACGGCCAACTGACAATCAACTAATCGCGTTAACTTGATTTGCAGTTCCTGGCTGCTTCTTTTAAAATTTTTAAATAAATTTTTATTAAAAGACACTAAAATAATGATCATAAATCACATTTAGTTTTACTTCATTTGAATCTGGCCTGTTTTTGGTGTATATCCTACAATGCTGCAAGACGTGAGATTTGCATAAAGCAGATCTTTGTTCAGTGATAACATGATGGCCAACAACAGATTTTCTGGACATTTTGACATGAAATCTCATTAATTTTCTGCCCTTACAGATACACAGCATCCTGCATTTTCAGCCCAGCTGCACCTTTTCGTACACAATCCAGAACAGTCGGGCAGAATCAAAGCCTGCCTCATCCCTCGCCGCCCATCCCTCCTCATCGTTTATCATTTCGTCCTTTTAATGACACCACCTGTGTCAACAGCAAGGGGTCCTCTGGAGTGTGTGTGTGTGTGTGTGTGTGTGTGTGTGCCTTTGCATTTCTGCTTGTGTGGATTTGTGTTTGCTGGCGTGCTCAGATAACACGCAGGTCACATCTGGCCTGGCAACATGAGAACGCTCCTGCCCCCTGACACATTCACTCGCACACACTCGCAGTTTCTGCCCCCGAGGGATGCTTGACCCTCATCCCCGCTTCGTGTAGACTCCCTTTTGCACTCATCAGTCACTGTCTTGTAACATCGTTCATGTCACTTTTCGACAAGCGAGGTGTGAGCTGCCAGCCGGGTTGACTGATGCGACTCGACGCGGAGATTTTTCACGAGCGGTATCGACAGTGTGGATGCGACCGTGTCCAAAAGATGGCAATGAGCAGCTGCCAAGCTGGCCAGCTGCTATGCACTTTTATCAGGAAGCTGCTATGTGCTGCTTTTTTTTTTCCTCTTAGTGCTGCATTTTCTGAGTGTGTGAAGTTTTTTCTGTAATCTGAAGACCGAGTCAGTATCTGTGTTTTGTGGTCTAACAGACAAGGATCGCATTTTTAGGAATTTAGAGCAAAGTTTCATCACATGTAAATGTTCAAGCAAAGAAAACAAAGCCATAATTTTTTGTGACACTCCTCTTGCAAAAATGGAGTAAAAGGTTGGAAGCAGCTGGAGGAGTATGTTGCAACAAAGTTTCTCAATGAAAAAGAAGTAATTAATGCTACATGAGCTAACACTTGTTTTGAAATGTTTATATGAACATCTGATATCAACCTTTCAAACAAATAAAAGTTCTTATTGGCCAACGGAGGCTTGAAAAGGTTTCATATAAGTGTAAGGAGTTTAAACTCAGTTTGACAGTGTGTATACAAACGGAGTGAAATGAGGATCATTATCTTCATCGCAAGTGGTCGACTAACAGAGGACATGTGGCAATCCATGAGGTCAAAAAGAGTCAAACTCATAAGGAAGTTAAAGCCTTTCACGTGTGTTAATGTTGCAGGGGTTTTGATGGATCGCACCATGATCCATCTCTGAGAATTGAGAGATTACGGGAAGAATTAACAGATTTTATGAACAGTCAGACAGAAGTTTTCTGGTGCTTTATGTATGGTGGAAAGTAAACTCTGAACATGCAAGATTATCTTCTAAGATAGCATCAGTTTATATGGAACATGGTGGTGGTAGTGTCATGGTTTGGAATGGACCAGAATGACTTCCTCTCAATTATGGAAAGACCTTTTTTGAATAAAAATGAACATCACTACATCCATTATGCAACTGCATCCTTCCTTAAAGTGGTTTAAGGCTTCAGATGATGACTCTGCATATTGGTCTTTTTACTAGAGAGCAGTAAAAGAAGAATTATAGTAATGGTTCTGATGTTAAAGTCCTGCTTTAAATCCATTAGAAAACTTTGTGATGGGACAGAAAGAGAGTTTATGTAAGAAAACCCAATAAATACCCCTGAGTTAAGTCAGTTCTGTACACAGTAATGAGCTAAAAAAAAAAAATCCTCCAAGAAGAGGAACAGGACTGATCAATAGTTATTGAAACAAGATATTAATCCAGAAAGTGCTGACACCTGACCCTGAAAGCACAGAATCATGTACATTTACTTATTATATTATATTATATTATATTATATTATATTATATTATATTATATTATATTATATTATATTATATTATATTATATTATATTTACATTTACATGTAAATTACATAAGGCAAATTGTCTATGCTACTTCTTTATTGTGTTTTGTTGTCTTTTTTACTTTTAGGATATTATGTAAATATTCATAAGCCATTTTATTTAATCAGTGTGCATTCAGTGAGTTTATGAAACCTGCCATGAGAATGTAAATTAAAATATATTAATTAATTGTGTCATACAACAGAAAAACAAAAAAACAAAGCAAACAAGACCATTAAAGATAATTACATCCAACAGATTATGAAGCTGCAATTGGATCATTTTTTGGGTTAATGTGTGTTCAATAATTGTCTCTAATGAGTTAATAGGGTGGTTCCAGGCTGTCTGTGAGTTTATCTGCATGTGCTTGTTGCTGTTTACTGGTCACCAGTCTCACAGGGTCTGAAATGTTCAATAAAAACAACCCACTGCAGTCACAACACAGACTCAGACGGCTCCGTCGGGGGAGGAAATGAATCCTGTCAATACAGCAAAGATTCGGTTTTTGGAGCATCTTCAAAAGTCCTGTGATGGTTCTCAGAGGTTATTAAATCGATTCAAGTCAGAAGCATGTCAAAGAGAAAAATTGAACTTCTCTGTTTAAAAGACCTCCCTTTCTTTCATTTCTACCATCTTTTAGAGGAATATGTCACACTGAGCCTTAGAAAGATGCTCCAGAGAGATCAAAGCTGCAAAGATGTCTCAAGCTGCCAAAGATAAAGACACTCAAACAAGCTTATAGTGCACTCTTTTTATGTTTCAGAGTGATTTTTTTCAGCTTTAGTGACAGAAAAGGTCACAAATCTGACCACAATAACAAATCCAATCGACACAAAACCTCTTTAGAACATTCTGGCACCACAGTGACCCTCCTGTTAAAATCATAAAGTATAAAGGAACATGGCAGAATTTATTTCTCTTTCCCAAGAACATTCATTATGGCGATAAAACTTCTTTAAAGTCCTATTCAAAGTGATAGTAAAGTCACCCATCATCGCCCTCTAACCCCTGCAGAGTTCACACCTCTGTCCCGGCACGAATAAGTCACTCTGTCCAAACACCTCTTGACATTTTAAAAACTAATGCGTATCATCTCTCCTCGCAGGTCCAGAATGTTCCAGGAACTTCACGGCTCCCAGAGGCGTCATCAAAACGCCAGGCTTCCCGGAGAAGTATCCCAACAACCTGGACTGCACTTTCATGATTTTCGCCCCCAAGATGTCGGAGATTGTGGTGGAGTTCGACAGCTTTGACATGGAGCCCGACACCACGCCGCCGCCGGGCGCGCTGTGCCGATACGACTGGCTGGAGATCTGGGACGGCTTCCCCGCAGGTGAGTAGACAGATCGGCTCTGACAAACACGGAGACTGAAGGTGAAAACACATTCACCTTGTACAAAAAGAGGTGTGAAAGCAGGATAACTCCGTTTGAGACGATCTTTAAAGCAGAGTTTCCAGAGAAGCTGCAAAATGAGGCTCGCTCATTTGAATTTTAAAAAGAAGAAAAAGGAAATGTCACACTGCACACTAGTTGCTGCAAAGAACTGAGAGCGAAAGAACTGAGCTGCTTCTCTAAAGGTAGATTGTGAGATCATGAAAAATGGGTTGCGGAGACAGCTGAAGAAGAGGAAGAGTAGGAACGATGGAGGAAGGCAGGGTTGCTGAGGCAGACTCGGGAAGCAGGAGAGGGAAGGATGAGAAGAGCTCAGGACAGCTTCCCTCTGTGGACGCTGACAGGAAACAAACAGACATGTGAAGGTGAAACGGAAGAGGACTGTGAGGGGAAAAGGATGGATACTTCCCCGCAGGTGGGGTGAGTCAGGATTCACAGCTGGGGGAGGGGAACAGGTATTTCATTCCTAATCAAGACGACTACAGATGTAATTATTCAAATTATTTAAACTCTTGAAATGCCAGTTTAATCACATGATATCACTTTTTATTTAAAAAAAATAATACATATGAGTTATTATGCATAATAGATTCTGACTGGCTGGGGATTGTAGTTAATAATCCGTGTTAAATAGACTAAAAATATGTAACAACGTTAATTTTGATACATTCTTAGCTTTTTTATTCTCTCAAATCACTCCATAAACGTCAGTACTATCAAATCTACCAAATATGTAATTATTCAAATCATTCTCACCCTTTATGTTTCAATTAGATTATAGTCTGTGACATTTCTACATAAAACTTCTATATTATAGATGTTTAAGAACTGAGAAAATATTTTCTATATATTCTGATTAGTTCAAATGCACCAAAATAAGTAAAACATGGATCTTTAAATTAAATCCCTCTCCACTAACATCTACTTAATGAAAAATAACTTGTTTTTTTTTTTCATATAAACAGAAACATCATGTGATTAAAATGGCATCCAAAGGGTTAATGTAATTTTAATTATTACATATTTGGTCATTTTCATGAGAACAGAAGTTAATCAATGAGCAAAAAAAAATTTTTTTAAAGAATATTAATCTGTAATGTTTTTGGGAGAATTTTTTTTTTTTTTTTTTTTGTCTTTAATGATCTGAAAGGGTGGTAAATTTCTCTCCTGCGTTCTGTTGACCTTTAAGAAGAAGTTAGAAAAATACTCCTATATAATGTGAGAAGATGCTGTCTGAGAAGAAAGGCTAAGAAAATCTAAATATTTTTTCAGGATTTTTCTTTAAGTTGATCCATCTACTGCTCACTAGTCTTCATCAGAAATGGTCTCCATGAAGGGTGGCTGTCAAGAAGCCATTCTCATAGAATGGAAACGGGGAGAAAAGGCTGACATACGCCTCATGAAACAAGAACTGGACTGGAAATAGGTGGCAACAGGTCTGCTGGAGTGATTAATCCTCCCCAGAGGGTGAGAGTGGGATCATCTTGACAGAGAACAGAACAAAAGGCAGCCAACATCCAAAGGATAGCTTTGAAATGTCCTTCAAGAATGGTGGAGAACTATTCCTGCATGAGAACGCTTGTCTGAAAGGGTTCAGGCTGTGTTGAGGAATAAAAAACGTTCAGAGCTAATATTGACTTTTATGTTTGATAGGATTTTTACTAACTGTATTTACCTTATATATGGTATTTTCATTCATATTTGCACATGATTTAACACATAACTTTGTTGCTCGCATTACATTATAAACCAAATTAGAGCTGGGCGATGTGACGAGTTATACCGTCTGGACGATAGAAAATGTCCACCGTTTCATATGAGGCTCTATTGTTTACGCCACGATAAGGTGCTTTACTGCAGTATTTTACATCAAGATGCGCTTTACAGCATGCACGCTGCAATACATAAACAAACATGAAGAAATATGGTAGCAGACACATTTCAGAGCAGGATAATTCACTAAAAGATGACCAGCCAACCAAAACCAATGAGCTTGTTCATAAAAGAGGGGAAATTTCTGTCACATGGATGCAGTTTGGATATAAAAAGGCCGACGTGGAACCGACAACAGACTAGCTCACAGTCCCAACAGCGGACTTCGATACAACTAACTCATTTTATCACCTGCGCAGGAATCAGGAAAGAGAATACAGAATAAAGAATAGAGTCAACGAGCAAAAGTCACAAAAGCAACGTCAAATGGAGGCGAAAGCTCATAATAAACTCCAGACATAACGCTGCAACAGGTATTTAACCATGAAACGCCATACAGCCATAGTTCCTCCAGATGGAAGGAGATCGCTGCTGCTGTTGCCAAGCACATCTGACACATTACTGATGACTGACACAACATTACACAAACAAATTTATAGCATTATCTATATCATTATGGGCATATAAAATGAGCTATATCAGGATATGAGATTTTGGTCATATGATCCAGCCCTAAACCCAATGATCAAGTGCCTTAAAGTGAGGTCCATAACATATGACATAGCAAAGCGAAGTGTACAACTGTTGATGATCAGTGTCTTCACCTTTAGTCACTCTTTGATCTGAAGCTCATCATCCTGTGTTGGAGCTGGATGTACTGACTCCCACACAGTTTGCTCATTGTTCCTTTTAGCAGCCACGTTTGAAAAATCAGGACATGAATGACAGAGACGCAACCTGCTCTACCCTCTGTTCACACTCCCCCTCTCGCTTGGACAGCGCGTCTCAGCTTCTATTGTTGCCTAATTAGCCGGAGAGCGCGCATCTAATCGTCAGAGCTGCATACCTTGGACAGGCTTGCCATGGCTGCCAGGATGCCCACAATTCCCGTCGCTGTGCCCAAAGCTTTGCCTGATTACAGCCAGGGAGGAGACTGGCATGAGAACATGATAACGCAAAGACTGGCGCAGGTACACAGACAATGACACACACTTTTAAGCTGCGCCAGCGTGCATTACATGCCAGGGTTTTGCCTGTCTACTGATCTGCTTGAGCATGTGTGTCAGTGTGCATTCAGATGTGTCTGCGTGCAAGAATGCACGTGGGGCTGTGTGATGTTAAAGCCGAATGTGCGTGTTTGCCGAGCGAACGTGTCTGTCAGGGCAGATAACGGAGCATCTCTGCAGCAGGGTTAAGACCAGGATGTTGCTCTTCATCCCATCAAATGCACTCCTAGTGTATCATAAACATGAAACATTCACAGTATGGACCTTTTTTTTCCAACATGTCTGAGAGCGCCCTGCGATGGACTGGCGAGCTGTCCAGGGTGTACCCTGCCTGTCGCCCAAAGCCAGCTGGGATAGGCTCCAGCTTCCCCACGACCCTGAATTGGAATAAGCGGTTCGGAAAATGAATGAATGAATGAATGAATGTCTGAGAGCTGCACATCAGTTCTTTTAATGAAAAGCTTTTTTCTGACTGGATTTAACCAGACAAACAAACACTAGGGCTTCATTATTTTTTCATTTTGTCCTTTAACCCTTTCATACATGAATGATTTCAGAAAAGAGAGCTTCATTTGTTTATACATAGAATATTTTATATCTAAGGACATGTAAAGTGGATTTTTTTGTTGTTGTTTTATTTATATATTTATTAGTCAGTGGGTGGCTGTGTAGGGGATAGTGTAATGTGCACATAAACCATCTTCACCCATGCATATTCTACAAAACAGCTTTTAAATAAGTGTTCACTACAGTAACTGTGCATGAAAAGGTTTTAAAACATGAAAGAAAAGGAAAAGATTTTTTAAAAATCCAATAGATTTTTGGCTCAGATTTTGTTTTGAATAAATTTTTCATATATTTAGTGAAATAAATAAATCAATAAAGCTATAAAATGTTTTGAGTGAAAAATGATTTCTTGTTTTTTCTGAAGGTCTTGTAGATTTCAGCAGTCTTTACCTTTAGGCAACATTTACAAGTTTGAAACCCCAGTGATTTAAAACTACAAGAAAATCTGTCAAGAATTTGGTTTCAGGGAAAATAATTTTTGTTTTTTTACATCATAAAATACCTAATACCTAAACAATAATATTAGTAAAAGAATAAATAAGGAACATTTATTTATAGCACAAGGCAACATACTGTGCTGCAGTTTGGGTGGTATGGATCTGGAGATGTTGTTATTCTGAGGTCATGGCATCTATATGACAGACAGTGACCTTAGATTATTAACCATATAGCACCTTAGAGACAAAGAAAGAACAGGGATCAATATTTGTCAAGTCAAATTTGTAATTTAAGGCAAGTTAGTGAAGAATTGTATTGGTTTGCTGCTGAATTAGCATAGTTAGCTACTGATTTAGCATTCAATCAATCAATCAACCAATCAATCAAACTTTATTTGTAAAGCACTTTCACATACCTCAAAGTAACCAAAGTGCTGTACAGGTAAAATAAAATAAATCAACATTAAAAGCACTAAAATAAAGACAACATAATAGTTAAAAGACAAAATAAGACAGAAAAGACGCTATCATCATGCTAGCATTTACTAGCATGTTCTGTTTACTGCGCAGCACTGTTTGCTATCACGTATGAGAGACAGAGAGAGGTAGAGATGTCTTTTTTGGTTTTACTTAGATTTTTAAACATCTCTAAAACTAGAATATAATGCCAAAGAATTGGCTCATGGCACTTTGTTTGAATTTCATAATTCATAACAAGACAAAGCTACATTTCATGATGCCAGAGATGTCGTAGTGGGAGCACGAAATGAAGGGTATCTCTCCATCTCTACACTTTACTCCACCGGTGTCCTGGCAGGGTACGCCAGCTAGTATTCTCCAAAGATTTTGCTAGCTTGTTTTAGACATGTTCTGTCTGAAATATATGAAATGTCCGTTTAGTTGTTGCAGTCTTATCGTAACGTCCTGTTTTGTTATCTGAACAAAGTGTAGCCAGCCAGGCAAATGATGTTTTAATTCAGAAAAAACATAGTCTTTCTTTAAAAGCAGCAGTTTGTGCAAAGTTTAGTGACAAAATAATTCATTTGGATTCAAATAAAGGAAAAAAAACAGCAATCATAATTATCTCAGCTATAAAAACGTCACTTACCGGTACAATAATTCATGTTCAGACATATTAAAATGTATTTCTGCAGTTATGACCCATCTTAGCTGTAGCTAATTATTCAAGCTTGTTCCGTATGAAGTGACATGACCAGATCAGGATAGAATAAAGCTTTGTCCGTGCGGATTTTATAGATTTAGCTCCATTTCTATTCACAACTCTGAGAATAATGTAATTGAGTTTTTTTGCTCGTTTTTCTCATTCATAGTACAATTTCTTTATCTGCATATGCAGCCATGTTGCCTGCAGGACTTTTCCCTATTTGAGGGCTGATTGCATCATCCAGCAGCTTTACGGTAAAATAATTTTACATGACCTCAGATAAGACCGGGATGGTTCAGAACGTAATCTATCGCAGAACGTCGACTATGTTCTTCAGACTGTAACTGATAAACATTATCCATCAGATTACTGAGGCTCATCGTTCCGGTGTCGCAGATTCATGTTTCATTTTTGGTTTCTTTGCCTCCAGAGCTGAAAGAAATTGTCAGAAAAATATCTTTTTTTGTTATTAAAATGTAAGGAAGCTGTTACATTATCTCCAGCTAACAGCAGGCAGCACAAGCCCCACATTGTTTCTGTCAGATAAGACCAGGATGAAACGGGATGCCAGCTGTGGACAGGAGCTGGCGCAGTCATTAGACACAAGACGGTGTGTTGCACCGCACTGCATATTTTTTAAATAATAAAAAAAATTAGTTGATGTTTTATCTTTAACTATGAACATCTCTTTTACTGGCAAGTCAATCCTTATCTATCTTGCAGAAACACAGACGGTTGCGTCAGTTTTTAGAAACGTTTTCTAAAGTTTAAAAAATTCTGAATAAAGCAATATATATTTTTCCATACATATTAAGAAATTTGTATTCAGAAATCTTTTTTGTTCTGTTAGGACAGCCAAATGAATATTTGGAAATACTTTTTTAAAACTGGAGTTTATTCTGAGCTGCTTTATCAGACTTTCATGCAGGATCTTACATTTATTTTTCCGCTCATATGTGAAGAAGTTTGATTAATGGGTCGTACCAGTGTTATGTCCACCAAATGACACATTTCCTAGATTAAACATCTGGAAAGTTTAGCTGTTGTGTACAAGCTGCTTATGCTGATGTTGCCACGTTTCTACTGAAATAAGCCTCCTTATATCTGAAACCAAACAGAAGCTAAAAGTCACTGATAATAAGCAGATCTGGCAACTTTGGAGACAAAGGTGTGATTTTTAGCAGTAGTCTGAAATGGTGTACTGAAACTCTAGTGGGACATTACTGTTTATTCCTTTAGGTTTAACACATTAAGCAAGCAAGTATGATCATGTAACATAAACAGGTTATTGCTCACTCAGAGTATGACCAAATTCAGATTAATGGGATCAGATGATGCTGTTTACATTGGGGGCTCTTTAGGTCTTCAGTGGGTTAATCCCAGATTATTTCTTTATACATAAAGGTAGCCAATGCCATACAAGACCTTGTTTTAAGGCTGAAATGGGTGGAAAGCAGCTTCTATTTTAAACAAAGCCCTCCGTATGAGATGTACCAACATCTGCTCAGTCAGCTGATGTGAAATGTGGGCTGAAGGAAAACATTTATTTTGTATTTTGTGGTTTGAATAAAAGTGTCGCACATAAGCAGACAGGAAAAACATCTTATTTTTGCTTTTTTGAGGCAAAAAAAATGTTGAAGTTTTCTGCATGAGTTTAAACTCTCACAGACAACTGACTTTAATAGTCTTAGAGCCAAAATGGCTGTTTTCTACTTAATACTAATATTGTCTTCAGATATGTTTTATTTGGTGACATATTCTGCACTGAAGACTTGATGTTGTAACTTTCTGGGCTGACTCTGCCTCCAGGTTTAGCACACACCCTACACTATGAAATAATTAATCAGGGCTTGTGTGATATGACTGTTCACACTATGTTGCAATTTTAAGCGTGAAAGCAACATGTGTTAAACCAGAGTGCTTCTACATCCTCCCATCTCACATTTGCTGCTGCCACATCACGCATCAAGCACCAAACCTATCTGCTTCAGACGGTGTTCGATCAGAGCCGGGTTTCAGAGCCGAGTTCTGCAGGGATGGAGTAAAATGAGCATGTGTGCTTAACTTGAAGTCGCGAAACAACAGAGCAGCAAACAGTAAAAGTTCTCCGCTCGTGATGAGTGATAAAGCTGACGCATTTCTTTTTCTCCACCTCCCCTTCTTGTCTTTTCTCTCCCCCACCTCCCCTGTCACACTCTCCGTCCTTTCTTTCCCCAGTGGGTCCTCACATCGGCAGATACTGTGGCCAGACGTCCCCGGGCCGAGTGATCTCCTACACAGGCATCCTGTCCATGACCATCACCACTGACAATGCCATCGCCAAAGAAGGGTTCTCGGCCAACTACACCATCCGTGAGAGGAGCCTCCCCCCTGGATATGAAGATGAGGGTGAGCAGGCGAGCGTGCGATGTGGGGGTGGAGACGTCATCTGGTATTGAAAGGGAAAAAGGATCCCATCATGCATGTTTCTGAGCTTCAGTGCCCTCATCGAGCAGCAAAAACAAACAAATTCCTAACTTAAGACAAATTAGCGGATAAGTTGCAAGTGAAAAATTCCTCCAGCATGGCAGGAAACGCCCTTCATCTGATCTTTAACCTCCGACCTCAAGGATTTAAAGCATGCAATGGAAACATCATGACTTTCTTTAAGAAATTTTTAAAGGTTTTCAACACAGTTGGTGCACAAATGTATCAAAATATAAACTATTTGTTGTGCGAGAGCGAAGACAAGCTGTGGAGAAGATCAAACCAAACAGCTGAATGACCTTTTTTGCTCAGTTTCAAATCAAAACAACCAATAAATTATTAAAACCAACATGAATTTATTTATCATAGAAACCGGTTCATCTGTTCGCTTGCATAAAAATTGATGCGCACAGATTTTGAACTTCTGAATTTAGCTGTAATTCCTCGTGGTTACTTGAGGACAAACCGATTCAACGCTTCAGGTTCACATCTGTTTTGGCTCATGATGTTAACTCACATGCTTCTGCTTCTGCGGGAGGCAAGTTTACGTTCATTTGTCAACTGACCGAGCCCAAGATCAAATGTTTGGCCAACTTTATGTAGAACAAACAAACAAATCAATCATAAAAAAAATAGAAACTCATTCTATCAACTTGAAGGATTCCATTAACGTCTGAGCCTCATTGACTCACAGTGTGCTGTCTTATTGAATGAATGCAACCTGGCTGTAAACAAGTGTAATGTTGGGGGATTTATTCACTGGGCAGGTCAAAGATAGCAAGCAGCTTGCTGAGTGATTAAAGTCAGATGTTTTCTTCCATGTCAGAATACCAGAAATATCTCAGATTTGACAGTTTACTTTGCTTTATTTACTCGTCCTCTTGCACAACGTGCCGTAGTAATGGCTGGATCTATCAAGCTTTATTAGAAAGAGATAATGAAACAACCTTTAGCGCTCCCTTGCGTCATCCTCCTTGTATTTATAGCAAGCATGACAACCTTGTTACAGCTCTTTTCACAGGCACTTAAAATCTGAGGCCCAGTCCGCAGTGGTAAATTTATTTTTCTTTACTGAATTTATTTTTTTTTACATCCTATTATAAATTCCTCAGCACTCTGCCTTGCTGGAAAACATCATGTGGTTAGCTTGCATTGTGCTATGACATGAAACTGAAGCAGTTGAACAACTGGAAGAGGTGATGAATGAAGCAGTAATGCTCTTTATGCAGGTGTTTTCTGAATTTTCAACAGGGCTCTGGAGCAGTGTTTCCCAACCCAGATCCTCAGAACACACTGCTCTGCATGTTTTACAGAAAACTCTGCTTTAACATACCTGAATGAAATCGTTGGCAACAAACTTCCATCCATCCATTTTCTTACCCACTTGTTCCAATTAAAGCTGTGCTAGGTCATGTTGGGGAGTTAGTAAGATGTGAAAGTGGTGCCCTGTCTTGGCTCCTCCCCCTCTTGTTTTGCTCCTTACATGATCCAAGGTTTTTTTATTTGCAGCTTTTTCCACCAACAATCTTCTCTTTCTCGGCTGTTTAGCAAGAGGAGGCAAATAAACCGAGCCGGGTCGGGGGAATCCTTACGGCATTTTCTCAGCCATGTTTGCCTTTTGAGTTTCTTCTTCACTACTTTGCATTTTCATCCTAACGCGTTGTTTATATGCAGGGTGTGGCTATCAGGTATGCGCTGCAGGAGGGGGAGGAGGGGAGCCGGGAGAAGAAGCTTAGGAAATATAAGAAATGAACAACTCCATTTCGGTCCGAACATTTAGATTGGTCAGAGTTTTTACAGATTTCCAGTAAACTGAGGGGTCTAACTGTATTTCTTGTTGTTCATGATTACAACATGTATAGACTACTATCAGGACAAGGAACCACTTCACCCAGAGTAAAATAAAAATGTGTCTGAGCAACATTACCCACCCAGCTTAAAGGGTTGCAGGGAAGCTGGAGCCTATCCCAGCAGAGCGACCAGTCTAGGGCACACCTTGGACAGGTCGCCAGTCCATGACAGGGCAACAGGCTTATTAATCTGAGCCAGGTGTTTGGGACCACATCTAAGACATGCAGGGCAGAGAAACTAGCCTACACAGAACATTTCCATTCGTTTAGGGGATGAATCTCATCTATCAGGCCATATTTGTTCCAGATTATTGATTATGTGAGTCATTTACAAGGACTTCCTGTTTGCAGCTCAGCTGTGCTTATTGAATCAGCTCCTCCCAGTGTCAGCAGCTGAACATTTATCTGATGAGGCCTGGAAAGATTTTGCATAATCTTTTAAAGATAAAATTGGGGCAAACTAAGAGGCTCATCAGAACTTGACAGCAAGCTGTTGAATCAGGTGTGCTGCAGCAAAGACACATCTAAAACCTGCTGGCCCAAAAGGTCTGAAGTTGGTGATCCCTGCTCAAGATGGAAATATTTAGTAAAAGTTACCATATATTCAGCTTTTTTGTCATTCTTGTTTATTTTTTCTAATTTTTCTAATCAAATATTACGTTTTATGTGGGTTTCAGGTAGTTTTAATAATTACCAAGAGCTTTTATAGTAACATCCAGCAACATACGAGACCAGAAAGGTAAAAAACAACATTTAAAATGATCTGAAACCTTGATTCAACTCGACTGTAGATATCAATTTTGAGATCTGAATTCACTCTGATCACACCATTTTAAGTTTATCCAACATGTGTTTTTATCTAATAAAGGAAATAGCTTATATTATCTTTATCTCGACCTACTTTCAGCGCTTATCTTCTTCCTGCTCAACAATCCATTCGACCAATTTCACACAGCAGGATGTTATCACCAGTCGAATAGTTTCTCAGGCTCTGTTCTAAGTTTTTGTCATGTTTTGTCACGTCCACATTTTGTGAAAAGAAACCGTTTGTCTGCGTCAGTATGACCCTGCTGGCATGCTGTGCAGATTTAATTTATGTTGGCTCGTATGGTTCTTGCTCTCTGGTAACCTCAACCCCAGTCACCCTGTTAAGGAATGCGAATGTGTGTTCAGAGGTGAGTTTGCGTAAGGTCTCACGTTGGCCTACCAGCCCACTTTGGAGGAAGTTAGTATGGAGGAAGTATTTTAAAAATTGGATATTTTAAAGATTTAAATCACAGTATTTGGACTGCGTCGTAAGATTTTGATGTGCCAACTCTATGACGGGAAAAAGACAAGCTCAGGTGACATATTTCAGATTTTTGGAGGCTTAAACTAGATTATTTGGGAAGATGTTTCCTTTTGGTTTGTTATGAGAACTTGAAGAACTTATCTTATTTCAACCACAGCTTCAGGCTTAAATATTAAGTTTACATTTGATTTCCTTTTTTCAATATTTCAAATAAAACTAAAACACACGTTTTATTTCCATGAGATAAGCCAAATTTTCCATAACAACTGATTTTAACCTATTTTCACACTTTAGCTCCATCACAGTGCAGATCTAAAAATCATTATCCTTCATTTTTATTACTCCAATGACCTGTTCTTGCCTTGGACTAAAGCTGCGTATTTGCTTGTGTGCATTTGCAACATAGCATTAATGGTAAGCATCCTTGACACAGTTGCGCTGCTTGGATGTGGCCTGCGCATCCTAAGTCTGTTTTGCATTTAAGTTAAAGACATAAATCTGTATCTCTGGCAGAGCCGAGAGCCACTCTGCATTAGACAAAGCTGCAATTATGTTGCACATAGACAACAGTACACACACAGGCTGTTGTTTGGCCTACAGATATAAGATGGGCTCTGCAGATTGAATTAAAGCCTCTCACGAAACCAAATCTCATTGTCTTTTCTCCACTGTTTACAACCACTCTGATGCTGTAAACCATGATTTTCTTCTGGGGACGCATGCACCCTGGGGAGTAAGTCAGCAGCATGTGGGAAACGTGGAAATATTAGAAAAGTTCAACTTATTTGAGGAGAATGATGTTTTTTTTATATGAGTTGTTGCAGTAGAATAGCACCAGTCACAGTTTAGGCAGGTAGCTAGTACGCTAGGTCAGCCTCTTAAGATGTTCAGAGCTTTAACTTAAGTGAAGTTTCTCCTGCCTCTCTTCTCCCACAGCACAGAGGAATCAGATGCCGATACCTCGCAGTGAATTTACAGCTTTCCTTCCCTCTGTTCCAGCCATCACCTCATCAAGAATAGCCCCCAGCGGGGTCTTTGATCAACGCAACCATCAGCAGGAATTTCAGTTCACGTCTTTTCTGTCTTTTTAGGTGGAGAGTTAGAGGAATGAGGTTGATGTCTGTCCCACGTACCTGCTGTGAGGGGAAATGCAGACGTTCTCTTATGAATAGAAGTAGAAAGCAAGAGGAAGACATTTAGAAGATGAGCTGAGAAGCAAAAGAAAGTGGGAGTGTTTGGGAGTTTTGGGACTGAGCTGATGCAAGAGCTGGATGGCAGTGAGTGTCGTTTTCAAGCTGTGGTTTCAGGGCATTTTCAGGCGAGAAGACTCCTCTGGGGGAAGCTACAGTATGAACTGGAGGATCCGGGCATGAAAATTGTCAAGTTAGAAAGTAGCAATGATGAGCACAAACTTAAGTTTTCTGCAGCAGTTTGATGAGGCAAACTTTTCCTTCTGCTTTATTTGTGTAGCTTGGAATGATGCAGTGTGTTTGTGTGAGTCTGGCAGACCTTGCGTCTCCAAACAGCCCTCCCACTCTCACATAGAGACACACAAATTTCCTTCTGTGCCCCCTTCCTTTTCCTCCCAACGCTC
Organism: Telmatherina bonti; assembly: GCF_933228915.1. NCBI lineage: Eukaryota > Metazoa > Chordata > Actinopteri > Atheriniformes > Telmatherinidae > Telmatherina > Telmatherina bonti. The sequence goes on from NC_136625.1 coordinate 10,834,339, forward strand.
CCCTGCTGTTAAGGACTGGACAATGCCACCTCTGAGATCCAGACATGTAGTGCAACTATCCAAATTACTACTTTGAAAATGGCTTCATTTACATGCAGCTGCACATTTTGGCTTTGTGTACAAGGACCACTGGATAAAAAGAACAAACATACCCCAATGAAAGAAAATGCAAATGCTTGGGTGAGGTAGAACAACTGCAGACATAGATATAGAAAACCAAATGCACAAATATTCATATAGGTCTCTGTTTTTATGATGCAGTGTGTTTATCACCAGATTTTATGTATTTAAACTCCTTGTCTTATCAGCTCGACAATTGAATGGTCCTCATTTAATTGCATCATCCAGTTACAAGGGGGGTAATTCATACATTTGACGTGTTTATATCGATAAAATGGATAACAATTCAGTGGTTGCCAACATCTGTAATTCTGCTACGATATGATTACAATCGAATCAGGTGTCAGAGATCAATATGAGACTATATTACATGCCGATTTAACACAATTACTTCCATTCTTATCATCCTTTCTATTAGCAAACACTTATTGCTTCAGTAGACTAATAAAAAATCACACCAATGTCAGAAGTAAATGTTAGGAACAGAAAATAATGTAATTCAAAAGGTAGCTTTTTGTTATTTACCTTTGCATGTGCACATACGAGTCTTATGTGAGTGTGTGGTTACTGCATGGACGTATCAGTGTTACCAAACGGCCACCACAGAAGTTTTTGAAATGACCCGTTGTTGACTTCCCCGCAGGGAGCAGGGACAGGCTCCCTCTCAATGTCTGAGCAGCACTCTAATAAAATGCTCACTTGTTTTCCTGGCTGACACAAATTAGCTTTTTTTTCCCCAGCGAAGATTTATGGTTGTAACTTGAGGAGCCCTGCTCCGGAGTTAAACGATCAATTCAGCCACAAGCAATGATAGTGTAAAGAACAACAAGAAAAAAAGTATGTAATGCACTTTTTAAACTCTTAATGATTTATGTTTTCTTTAAACCTTTATTAACAATTTCCAGTCACCATTTCACTTGGTTTACTTGTCATGTGGATACCTTCGTCATTTTTTTTTTTTAACCTATCCCTTAGACCCAATCATGTTTTTGGAAACCATAAAGTACCCTTTTTCTCAAGCCCTACTAATCATTTAAGCCTTTATTACAGGCATTGTGGGCCATTTATATGGCTAGATGAACTCTATTCCTTCACAGCTAAAGAAGAGTCACTAGAAGGAAACCTTCATTGGGTTTTTGTCTGAAGTGTGTCTGTTTTTGACAGATTTTGCCTGTATGGAGCCGCTGGGAATGGAGTCTGGGGAAATTTCATCAGACCAGATCACCGCTTCCTCGCAGTATAACTCCAACTGGTCCCCTGAACGCTCGCGTCTCAACTACCAGGAGAATGGCTGGACGCCCTCGGATGACACCATCAGGGAATGGATACAGGTCAGTTATATAACTACAACACTTAGAAGTGCTCAACCTCAGAATAAATGCATGAAAATACCCATTAATGGTCCCTTTGGATTGTCTGCTTTTTATGCTTCCCCTTTAGTTACTGTACATGTAACATTATTTACAATAGATTCAGAATCAGGACCTTTTGATGGTTTGATATTTATCCAATGTATCCTGGTTGTTTTGCATTGACTATTCTACATTTACATACACACATATAATACTATATCAAGTGAAACAGCGTGGATTACACAAAATAAAATTATGTCACATCAATTCTCGTTTTTTGTCTGATCCTAAAATAAATTCATCTCGATTTCCCTGTGGAAAAACCCAGCTCACTGTTTGCACTTGAAGCTCTTGCTCACATCTGGTCTGAATATTGTTCAGTCATTTGTACCACTTCTCTGCACATTACAGGGATGCTTGATGGTAGAAAACATAACCAAACTTGCATAATTTATTGACACCTGCCTCTGTAACACAGATTTCTTATCTTCACTGTGAAATGTTACATAGCAGCCTGAGATGTAAAACCTTTCACAGTTTTGTTTTGCATCTTTACTACTTCACTAAACAGGCTACTGTGCAAACCCAAATAGGTAGAAGTGTGTGTTGGCTAAATATTGATGGCCATAAAACAGAATTTCTTTGGCATCAGGATTGGAAGATTAACAGGAGAAACATGTGAATGCATCAATTAAAAGAGGTTAAGCCAACTAATGATAATTTCCGAACCTATGTGCTCAGATCCTCTTTAAACTAAAATTTAATGGCTTTACATATAACCACATAGGATTTTCTCACTTGTTTCCTCTTTATTCCGTCTTCTTTATAGGTTTCCACCTCAAAACATGTCAAATAAGCTGTCTGCTGTTAGTATAAATGCTCATGTGTATGTCAGAGAAAGTGCCGAAACGTTATGTCCAAACAAGCTAGCTGCTGTCTTTACTTCTTTATAACGAAATATAGCCTTGTTTAGTAATCATGGTGTTGGGTCATCTAAAACACAAAGTTAAGAGCCTTTCTTGTATAAAAATAAACAAACAATCCAAAGGGAAATAGGGCTCCATATAAATTATGTTTTTCTCACCAGCTAGCTGTAGCTGCTAGCTATCTACAGCAGCTAGCTAGCGGTAACTTTTGCGTCCATTACAAGTCAAGTAAATGTAACTATGTAGTCAAGAGATACCATCTAGATTTTTAATTTTTATTTGTTTCTTGGTCCTTTTGTTGCTACTTTTTCATATATTTTCATATATATAATTTTAGCATATTTTTCAATCTACCAACCTACCAAAAGCCTAATATTTTAAGGTAAATTTAGCAAAACACATCAAAGTTGATCTGAGTAAAGGTGTTGCCACCGTTAAAACAATACAAGCTTTCAGAAATGTGGACATAATTCACCATATGGCACTGTTTTTTATTTAGTATTTTTATGTGTTATCTAAGAATGCAGTGGAGTTCATCACATTTAGCTAAAATTACAGGAACTATAATCTGATTTTGTTGGAATTGTCATGGCTTTAAAATACCAAACTACACCGAAACAACTTTTGTCAAAACTTAAATTATTTATGAGTCTGTGCCTGCTTATAATTGGAGTTTAAAACCTAAATAAGATCATGTATTTTTCTTTCTCTAATAGGATTTGGAACTAGAAAGCTAATTCTAAGTGCGATGGGTCAGTCAGATTTATAGAAACAGTAATAAGGTGCGGCTGCAGTCCAGGACTGTCCTATTGTCCAGGGCAGGAACTCATAGAGGAAGACTCACAATGCCCTGAGCAATAAGAACAGACCCTCACTTCCCTCCTGTGGGGCTTACAACAGGAAGCAGACAGGAAAACAACGTCAGTGCTGGATTAGTACTTGTGGTTTTCTATTGTCTATCTGGGGACTTCTTTTAGCTACTGGCTCACAACTGGGTCCTCTGGGATGTAAGGAAATGAAGGACGATCATTTAATTGAGGTCAATGGGTTTATATACTGTATGGAAAGTGAGTGAGTTTAACTGAGGGTCACAGAATACAATTAAAACATAGCCTTAACAATATTGGATGAAATGTTTAAGCAATTCATGTTATTTTTTATCAGTATTGTTATTTTGAGATGTTTTTTTGGAAAAATAGGAGTTGCTTGGAGGACTTAAAATGAACATTTGAGATAATCAAGATTTATTGTTAATTTTTAGAAAGACAGAAAAACTTTATTCACCACTACATGTAGACAGATTCTGTGATTAAATAATAGTAGTCCCTCTATAGAGCTTTTCTCATGTCTGTCTTTGGACATTTCTATTATTATAGCACTCACCAACCACTTTATTAAGTCCAGCTGTTGATGTGCTTGTTAACACAAATAGCCAATCACATAGCAACAACTCTTTGGATTTAATTTGCTGGTGATTTTAATACAAAGTTGACTATTTTTTCCCTCGCTGCATTTTACATGACTACTTGTTGTCACCACGGCAACCACAATGCATGTCAACATGTCATTCAAAATGCAGGCCACATTCCAGGGTGAAAATATTTCCCTGTATTGTATTTTATTGTTTCTTTGTTTTATATTCAATATTTCTTGAGTTTTGTTTAATTAATTTGCTTCCCTCCTTCGTGCGCCGTTTAGAGCTCACGCCTGCAATGCATTGTCGTCAAAATTGACCCGTCTAGTGACTGTCAATACTCACTGCTTTTCAAAGCGCAGTGTAGGTGGTTTTGAGTGCGCTACCTTTCTTTCTGGACATTTGGAAACCCCTAGAATATGTTATCAGGACTATAGGGCAATATATAGGAGAATAGTGTTGACATTTTGACACAGACATGGTCAAGATGACTTCCTGAAGTTCAGACTAAGCATCAGAATAACCACCGTGTTGCATCTTCTGATGGCTACCACCGTGCCACAAAGCTCATGACAATGAGTTCACTGCACTTAAATGGCCTCCACAGTCACCAGATCTCACTACTAAAGGGCAGCTTTGGTGGAACGGAATATTCACGACATAGGTGTGCAGCAACTGTGTGATGCTTCATGTAAACACAGAGCAAAATGTCTGTGTATATTTAATATTGAACCACAAACGGTACTAATAAAGTTAACTTAAGTGCCTGTACGCTACAGTTTACAATCACAAAGAAGTGTGAATCTCCCACTTGGCAAAGTGAGCAGCTTCTACACCTTTTGTTAGCTCCACATCTTCAGGCTGTGTGTCCACTCTGAGGAAGTAATGATGTGGTAACATTATTAATAGCATGTGATATTTCAGCAGAGGAGTAGTGATTTGCTTTTGGGCCGGTGGGGAAATTATTACAAAGCTGCCATTTGTAATGTACTGTGTGCACTGGTGAGGAAAGGAGACACCCACCGTTGACAAACATGATTGGAAACAGGACATTAATTTGTGGACGTAAAATGTGGAAGTAAAATGCAATAATTCAGACTTTTGTGTTAGAAATTTCTCTTTACAAGATGGTGATGACAGTGTCCCCAAATCAAGTTAAAAATGGAGTTATCTATAAATTCATACAGTTCAATATATCAGATTCTCTCATGACCTTGTGTAAAAAAAAATAGCTGTGGGCTCCTGTTGACTTACTTCATACTTTGGTATTAATTATGTTGCTTAAAAAGAAAACTACCTGACCCCAGGTATGTTTAGTCGAGCCATTTGCATGTCTCTGTGCGCCCTTAAACCAGACACCATTTAAGCTTCTTTTGTTTTACTGCATTGTGAACTGAACCTGGTCGAACATTGGGTTTCTCTGCACATGACCTCTGACCGGCCTCAGCGTTTCCCAACAGGAGAGATACTGAACGAGCACCTTGTTTCATCTCTCCACTCAGTTTGCACTGCCAACCTGAGTCCAGAAGCGTCCGCGTCCACGTTAGCGTGTGAAGAAAAGCTTTGCATGCGTGTGTGCACACTTCTGTTGTTCAGGGAAAGCTTCTTTGGCACTTGATCCTTCAGAAACAGCAGACCATCCCCCCTGCCTCTGTGATTTATGGCTTTCTGAACCGACGCTGTTGCTCTGCCTCAGTGAGCCATTTGAGTTATGAGCGGCGGTTTTTGTGAAGAGGATTTTCCATTTTCTTTGATTAAGTGTGGTGCGTGGCCGACTCTGCACAGCAACGTTTGCTTTACGGCTCTCAATTCATCTCACTTGGGAGGAAAATTACGACTTTGTTCTTTTTTGCTTGTTGCAAACACCTTAATTATTCATTTAGAGACATATATATATTTCATTGATGCTATTTCAGGTTACTGTTCATGATGTCAGGTTGGCATCTGCAGTGGCAGCGGACACTGAGCTCATTATGTAGCTTTCAGATAAATCAGCGTCCATACTTGTCGCTGTACTGACTCATCCACTTGAAACAAGAAACTTGGCCTCATCTCAAATAAATAAAACTAGATTTACTGGATTAAAAGTACTGAAAGAATCAAATAACCTTCTTTTCTCCAAACAGGGCATTAGGTGCATCATTACAACTTGTGCTAAATCAATTTGTTATTGAGAGCAGTGATGTAAAACCAGGAAAGGCTTCCTTCCCCGTGCTTCAGGTATTTATAGACACCCTGTCGTTTGTCTTCAGGATCACATTAAAAACACCAGGAAGAGCTCAGTTTCGTACATCTGGAAAACACATTTAGGCTTCAAGTGAGCGAGGAGCTTTGTCAAAACCAGGGAAGAGGGGAACTGGGAAACAAAAGATCCTGCAGGGTCGCGCCATCCAGAGGAGACCTCTGCCACACTGAACTTCACCGGGGAAATATCATTAACAAACGTCAACACTGATCAGTCTTACAAACATAGATGCAGCATGTTAGTGGTTGTGATGACAGAAGTCTAGAGATTTTACGCTGCTCTAATCATAAACCTTCAAACAGTGAAATGGGAGAGGCTAAAAGAGGCGATGAAATGCAGGTTGTTTCATCCATCAAATAAAGTGAATCTAATTAGTCTGTTCTTCAACTTGGAAACCTCCAGGCTCCTAAAAGGAAATAAACAAAAATGAGAACATGATTCCTCTCCATCAGCGACAAGGAGCCGTGTAGATATTCTGCAATTAGATGTTATGGACCCAGTGGTTGTAAAGGTCTCTAAGCAGATACATTATCATGTCAAAAAAATCACTCTGCAAGATTTAGAAGGGCAATCAGAAATGTTTTAATCATTTCAGCATCCACCATGTAAGTTTGTCAGCCATTTTCATGTAGATTGTCATATTTTCCGGGGTTTTTTTTAATGCATTTTTCTGGTAATGTAAATTCCAAGCATGTAAATGAGTAAGCAGACTCATGAAACTGGTGATAGATTCATTACTTATGCGATCATTTGATGAAAAACTGCAACTAAGATGGTAAAAGTGTTGTTTTAAAATGACTCCAAAAGATGATTTGGCACAGCATAGTGAGTTAGTGTTTTACCTACTGGCGATATAAAACAGTGTTTTGCCATTTTACTGATCACTTTTAATTAAAAATGCATCAATTGCTAATACTTTAGCAGTAAAAGCTCCTTGTTAACCAATAACAGTAAAAAACTGTCATTTATTCTTTTAGAGCAGCCAATCAGCAGTGGGTCAATGGATAACTGACTTGTTGCCATGCAGTGGTGACGTAAAATCCATTACCTGGAAAACTGGTTTTGGATTTCTGCATCGTTGTAGACTGATATAAACTGAATGCTTTAGTACCAGATTTTATTTCTGATGATAAATAAATGCAACAGTTATCCATAATAATAAAATCCAGTTTAATTTTACAGTAGATGCTCTGCAAGTGAGTGGCCTGAAAATAAATTCAGCTGCCATAGAAGATAATTAAATCTTGTTTTTTTGTCATGTATATTAACTATAACAATACTGCAACTTTTAATATAAAAAATACAATACATTCAGTAATGCGATATTTAAATAGTTTTTCTAATTTACTTTTGTTAGTTACATTGAGGTGGTCACTTGCTGATCCTTTCAGTGAGTAGGCTGTCAATTCTAGTCAGAAATCAACAATAATTGGCCATAATTTCACAAAAGAGATGGATGGATCTCCAAGAATTGGTTCTAAAAATGACAAGTGTGAACTAGTTTTAAGCAGATATATTAAACATGTCAGCAGAAACATTTTTCAACAGTGGGAGAAACATGTCCAAATCTTCCAGCAACTTAAATTACAGGATGAAGGGAACACTTAACAACAAAATTAGATTTAATGTAAATAAAAGAAAAATGGCAACAGAATGAAATATTTAGGAAAAAATGAAGAAGAAAAAAACATCCATATTTCCACATTCCCCATGCGGGAGTCTAGTGTTTTCATGGCAAGAGAAAAAAATTAAAGGTTTTTCTCCCAGCTTGCAGTCCACTGCATTCACAAAGTCCTCAAGGCGATGTCGGAAACACTGCAACTTTAGCCGAGAATTCATTAATAAAGGCTTTTCTCTTACTGACTTTGAAATAGTGTGCCATTTTGGCAGGAAGCAGCCATGTTTAATCCCATTTAGCCTAACTTGGACTGAATTATGGACCCTTCCTGCGTTTTGTTTTCTTCATTAAAAAGCCTTAAGTGAGACGGTTTTAGTGGTATAAATGGAAGGCAACACCAAGTGTTGAGTAATTACAAAATGGAAAAGCAATAACCTTCAGTCATTAGACGGAGGAAGTGTAGAGAATTAAACTGAGGCAAAGCATTTCAGTAAATGATGAGCTTTTCCTGATTAAAGCAGGGAAAAAAATTTTTTAGGAGACTGTTCTTTTATAAAACAAACATTGAGAAAGAGCAGTTCAGTGTGCAGCAAATTAGGGAAATTAAATGGGATTCATTAATGCCGAGACATTAGCAACATAAAAACTAAACCCTGATTGTCCTTGTTTAGTTTAAACTTGGGTCAAAAAAGGGATCTTAAAGGTTTTGGTGGTTCACATGAGATCACCAGATAAGATGTTCGTTTTGAACTGGAACGATTCAGTCTTGAACAAAATTATCTTGAAAAAAAATACGTTTTGTTTGATTTCAGGGAAGCTAAGAAGTTCACAATCACTTAAAAACCATGTAAACTGCTATTCTTAAAAAATAAAAAAAAATTTGTTTATGTAATGTTGTCAGTCATCCGTTATGTGTCAGATATGCTTGGTAACGGCAGCAGTGATCTCCTTCCATCTGGGGGAACTATGGCCGTATGGCGTTTCATGGGTAAATGCCTGTTGTCGGGGCGTCTGTTTTTTTATATTCAAACATCCATGCGACAGAAATTTCCCATCTTTTATGAAAAAGCTCATCAGTTTTGATTGGCTGCTCATCTTTTAGTGAATTATCCTGCTCTGAAAAACATCTGCTACCGTCTTTTTTTCATGTTTGTTTATATTGCAGCGTGCATGCCGTGAAGCACATCTTGACGTAAAATACTGCAGTAAAGCACCAAACGATAGAGCCTCATATGAAACAATAGACATTTTCTATCGTCCAAAGGATATATATCGACATACCGCCCAGCTGTAAGAATAATTATACATTTTCTCGAAACCTGACCAGAATGTCACCAAATCTACTCCTCTCCAATCTAGTTCCTTTTGTGGTAACCAGAAGTTTGCTTTATTTTTATTTCTTTATTCAGTTTTAATCTCCTCTGTTCAGTCATTTAAATTTGAATGAACAAAAATAATTTTTCAAAGCAACACCTACATTCAACATCTCTGTCCCACATTTTATGCTTTGCATATGGGAGGGAAGCATTCCTGGGAATTTAGCTGAGAAGCCAGTTGGGAGTGGTGACAAACAATCCCACACAACATGGTTCCCAGGGGTCTCCCTGTCAGTCACAGAGCCCACACAGACCCACGGGGTGCTATTTCCTGCTCTTCTCAGTGGGAGAAACCAGCTCATGCTTTGGTTCTTCCCATGTACAGCGACGTCTCCCTGGCCGAAGATTACACCCCGCATCGAGCATGCATCCCCACATACTGCAGCACTGAGCATTTGCTGGCATCCAACTGTTCATTTCCAACCTCGACAAATAAGCGATCCAGTCCAACGGAAATGAAATAAAAGTCGAATAGGGAGTGGCACCCATTTATTACATGCTGTAACTGATTTCATGCTTTAATACAGTTTGCAGAAAATTGATGTGACGACTATAAATGGGCTTACAGAAGCAACTTGGTGAAGAATTCTTCATTTTAGATAAGCACAAGTATTGCTGGACTGCGTTAGGACTGTGAGGCTCTTTGTTATCACTTCCTGCTCTCTTTGATGATAAATATCACTTTATTAATCTTTTCATATCTCCTTCTGTTGGAGCACTTTGAACAGCCTTGTTTCTACATGCTGCTGCTTGGTTGCAGTTAGATAAAAAAGAAAAAGACATTTGAACAAGTCTTTATCTTTTTTGGGTTTTTTTTTTTTTGCCCCTAAGATCATAATTTTATGAAAAAAGGGGAAGAAATAGAGAAAGTATTTCCAAGAAATATGATAATGTTACTGGAACTTCACTGAGATAAAGAATTTCTTTGAAAAAGTGTGCTCTTGTATATATATATATATATATAGATATATATGATCACATTTAGCTATTAGAAATGAAAAAAACACTTTGACAGAGTTAGCCTTTGGCTTTATGACAGTAAAATTAGATAAAAATCACTTCTAATTGGATTCTTTTGTATTTTTAGGTTGTTTGGAGAGTCCCAAGACCTCTTGTTTTAATGTTCGCTCTAAGAGATTTTCTAATTTAATCAGACACAAGACAACAAACCTTTCCTACACATCAAATCCTCGACCACCAGACAATAGTTTTAAACAAATTTAAGCTATGGAGCTAAAATTTACTCATTGTCTGTAAAATAACTAAATTTAAAAAAGTCATCAATTTTAAAAGCTATTCTTGTTTTAAAAATCATATTTTAGGATGTTATATGTTTCATGTATGAAAGTATGTGTCATATCTGCTGTTAAGCCTTTGATATGTCGGTTTAAAGGGTGTTAATTGTTGTTAGAGAGGAGACAGAGTCCACACATATAACAGTTTTACAGCTTTATGTGTCACATGAGCTGCGACAGCTGATCACCCTCAATATCAGCTAATAAACACTTTTCAAAGCAGATGTTTTAACATGTCGTAGCAGGAGATGATGTAGAAGAAAGCTTGTCCTCCTCCTAAAGCCTTCCTCTAAGGATGTTTCTTAAAATTTTACTTAACAATCCCAATGATTTAATTAATTCAGTTCTAGTGACACCAGGGGCTAATATGCCTTCTGATAACTTTTTTTTTTTTTTTTTAAATCTGTCGAATCCTTTTTTCTATTTAATAGTATGTGTGCTCATAAAAATCATGGAGATGTTGAAACAGAACAAGTAGATGGGCATAAATTTTCTTTTGAGGCTCACGTTAACGTCAACATGTCTGAAAATTACCTGTTAGGGAGCAAATTTTCCAGCAAATCTGGTTTTCTTTTGAGTCCCATTGGAGACAATGAATGGAGCAAATCCCAAAGTAAAATATGAAGCATTGTACATAAACTGTATGATCTTTACAGAACACAAAGAATAAGCTTTTCTGTGTTTGGTTTGGTTAAAAAAGAGTTTGGGAAGTGATTTTAATTAAATTTGATAAATTGTAAATAAATTAAAACAGGTAAATAAACAGGAAATGGTCCCAAGGACATAGGAAGATTATTTTTGCAGCTTTGTTTCACATCTTTCTTCATTGCCTCATTAATACTAATGTTGTTTTAGCAAAACCTCTTAACCTTGACGGTTACCAATGCACACAACACAGGTCACATAATAGCCATTAGCAATGCACATAAACAACCATAAAAATCATTTCAGAACAGGCTCACACACACACTTAACACACTTATACGTTCTCTCAGTTTGATGCCACACAGCCTTCTCTGTATCTCAGACAACAGGCTCTTCTGGACATGCTTCATGAATCAGCAGCGGGAGGCTCAAGCCACAGTGAATCCATGACTCAACAAGTCTGGATCAAATGCATGACCTAAATCACATGTCATGCTTCATCCCTGTTGTAAAAGAAGAATGTTTTGTTAAAGCTCAGACAGTATTAATCAAATTCAATGTCAATAAAGAAATGGGTATGAACAGCATTTGCATTTCTTTACTGTTTCCATATCGTTTTGCATTATTTAAACCAACATAGAAGTGACGGAGGATTTTCAGCCGTCGGTTTCATCATACTACACTCAACAGAATAATTATACTTGAAATACTTTTTGGCAGTTTATCTGCAGAAAAAGCATTGTGTTTCTCTGTAAAGCTCTTTATGTGTTGAGGCTATATTAGAAAATCAGGTCTTTCTCTCAAACATCCTGCTTATTGATAGCTAACAATATAATACACGAGATATGAACCCGTTTTCCCAGCACTTCAAATGAAACATGGTACAATACAACTAAAATATATATGTCTATACAATTGGTGTAAAATTGGTGATAGTATTTTGCATTTCAGAATGTGTTTTGCTCCCTGAAAGGCTTTTTAAAACGTTGCAATAGTACAAAATGTGACATTCTTAGATGTGCCTAAAGCCAAAACAACCTCATGCTGAAGACCATTCAGGTTAAATAACCTCAAACCTCTGTGCCTGCAGTCTTTATCCTCCTTGTTTAAGTACTGTTTGACAAAACTTACCGGAAGAAAGGGAGATATCTGTTATCCCAAATCAACGTCATAAATAGCAAAACTATTCTTTCTTTTTTTTTTTTATCTCAAAAGTTTCCAGCAATAAATTCTACATTAGATCTTAAAATTAATTTTAACACTTTACCATTGAATCTGTAACTAGCTTACCAGATATCTGTGAATTAGCTTTTGAGATATGCAAAGACTGACGTTGAACTTTTTTTTCTTTTTTTTTTTGCAAACCACCTTAGCTAAAAAGCGCCATTTTAAGCACTTTTAGCTAAAAGCAATTCTTTACCAAAGCTAAGGCTTCTTTTAATTTAAAGCATAGCTGAAAAGCTTTAGCTAAAGCCTAGCTTACAACTTAGCTTAAAGGTTGTTGAAGCACTTTTAGCTTAAAGCACTTCTTTAGCATAGCTAAGGCTTCTTTTAATTTAAAGCTTAGTTGAAAAGATTTACCTAAAGCCTAGCTTACAACTTGGCTAAAAGGTTGTTGAAGCACCTTTTGCTAAAAGCACTTAGAAACAAGAGCCTAATTAATAGTTTAGCTAACAGTTAAGCTAACCAGCTTTTACCTAAATGTTAAGTGACTTTATGTAATGTGCTAAGGAGTATTTTACTTATTATTTAACTAAATTCGTTAGCAGAAAAAGCTGGTTTTACAGCTTCAACAAGTTGTAGCTATGTTCTGTTCGCAATAAGGGTGTCAGTTTGTTTAACCAATGTATGTAATTTCTAATTTTTACTGTTAGGTTATACAGTTATATAGTTAGGTTATACTAAATTCCACCATAACTTTTGGATTTTACTTTGTCATTTGTGTTTAACTTATAAATTGCTTTTAGGAGTCATTCAAACTGTTTACCTGGACTGTCCTAAATTCAACCTTTTAGCTTGTTGAGTGATTTATTGTTTTATTGTATTTTATCCGTAAACCTTTGGTGTAGCTGAATGCAGCTGTAATAAACCCTGTCAGATATTTTTTTTATTAATCTCTTCCTGTAATTGTTTGTTTTTCTAGGTGGACTTGGGGTTTCTCAGATTCATTACAGCCATCGGGACTCAGGGAGCGATCTCAAAAGAGACAAGGAAACACTACTACGTCCGTTCCTATAAAGTAGACTTAAGCTCCAACGGAGAAGACTGGGTCACGGTGAAGGAGGGCTCAAAACAGAAGGTAACAATGAGTCAGCCAATGCTTTTATAATGCTTATCTACCGAATACTGATGACTGATGAAGGACTCTGCATTATAATCAATGAGTGAGATTGCTGAATCCATGTTTTCCGAGGCTGTATGTCTAATCTAAGCCTTGACTGAGCTGTGTGCTCAAGTTCACATCTGCACAAACCATGATCAGAATTAATTACATTAATGGGATTTTGCATCTCTGGAAATTGGTGTCGGGGGCAATAGCCATTTTCAAGACATCTTATACATAACATTAATGGAATTTTCACTCTGTTAAATTGACAGCATTCAGACATACAGACACTGGTAATCCTCACATCTAGATCAACAATACATCAAATTAGATATAACACCAATGACAGGCTTCTTACAACTGTATCATACTGTTTTAAGAATTAATATTAGCATGTTAAAAGTGCTGAGAACGGGATATATAAATAAAGCCATTTAAAGAGCTGATTGGGTTCTTACTTGCATTCTTATTGCTCCCATAAATAATATTTTTATAATAGGGATGGGATTAAATAAGTTTGAGCTTCTACCCAGCTTTCAACCTGACTTGTGTAGTTAAATAAGCATTAATAAAAACATTTGAATGAATATATGAATAATCTCAGATCAAGATATTTAGACATCAATCTAATGTCAAAGTGTCTGATGTTCTTGTTAAAGATAGATTTTATGCTTCAACTATATCTAAACTATTTCTGAAAAAGATCTGGTGTACTTGCTTCCAAACAAAGCTGCAGCTACTCCAGTTATATGTAGTCTTTCATTGCTGTTTTCAACTGAAGCAATCTGCAGCTCTAAAGACACTCTACAGAACATTTGTCATTGTCCTTATCGATGGCTAATTCATCCTCCATCTTGTGATGGCCAACTAACGTGACCTGTTAGCTCTTACAATGACTTTTGTTTAGTCTCTTTCTCTCTTTTAATCTTTTTGCGTTTTTTTGCTGAATCAGCAGCGTTGTGTGTTCAAAGCGGCCAATTCCTTATTATACCATAAAGTGAAGCTCACGTCATGTCCCGAATGTAAAAGTTGTGTAGTGTTGGTTTTTCAGCCTTAGGATGCTGCTGCGTAGCAACAGCTGTAGAAATGCACATGATAGGTGTGACTATGTAATTGAACAAGTCCGGGACGCGGAGTTTTATGGTCAGAAAGTTACATAATTTGTCTTCAAGTGCATAAACTATTTCGGACACAACTGCAGTGTTTCAGGGGTTGTTCTTCAGTTTCTGTTGTCTAAGGGTGTGTGAAGCCCTCAGGACTTGCCCTCTGATCTGGACCGTCGTGCACAACTATAACACTACAAGTCCATTTAGCTGAGATTTGGCATGGATTTACATTTGTAACAGAGTCCATACAGATTAGTAGTAGAGCTGTACCACTGTTGATCTGAGCAGCAGAAATGAAAAGTTATGTTTTAGTAGCAGAACTAATAGAAATGTGAAAGATTATATCATAAAACCAAGTAAAAAAAATCTCTGATCTGTTTATCCTCTTGCTTTATTTTCAGATCTTTCAGGGAAACCAAAACCCTCTAGACGAAGTTCGCGCCGTCCTCCCCAAACAGACTCTGACTCGCTACATCCGTATCCGTCCCATGTCCTGGGAGCAGGGAATCTGTATGCGCTTTGAGATCTACGGCTGCAGAACATCAGGTAACATCACCTAACTTACACAAAATGCCCACTTTGCACTGCTGGATTGATTGGAATCCAATTAAAAATACACATTGTTGGAATTAATGGATGTTATTTCTTTCTTTTCAATGACTTTTTAAATGCGTGTATCAACATGTAGCCATTGTAGAGGCCCAGCTCAGATTCACAGCTAGTATTAAAAAGCAGAAAATTCTTTTAACAAATGAGTAAAGTTCAACTTGCTTCTGCTGGCGGGTCCATGGATCTGTTCAGTCTGCATGCTTCCTATAAAAGACTTCTCACATTTGCACATCGTGAATCAAACTAACATCTTTATTGCTTGCAGGATGAGAATCTCCTGCCGCTCTCTCTCAGTTGATCTGAAATAATTATTGCTTCTAAAGCGAGCATAAACTCCCACAGAAGGACGTCGTTATTCATTTCAGAAAAGCAGAGCAGAATTATTCTGCCTCATTACTCATCTACTAACATTATTCTCACTTTTTTTGTACCAAAGAGCTCAAAGTTGAATTCAGAAGACATAGCGACACAATTAAGTCATTTTGTCTGTTTTAAATTAGATTTTGTTCTCATAAGCTTCCACACAGAGCTGTAGGGGTTTTCCATGAAGAACACTGTGCAGCTGTATTTCTGACCTTGTAGAAGAGTGTGTTTCTTCAGGATCTGTTGGTAAACAACAGACATAACTGAGGAGACATTCATCAAATGCAATGAGGCTGGAGATTAGATCTCGCTCATTTAGGGATAATGATCTTGGCTTAGAATGACCAGCCAATTGTATCCAAGTATGTTTGAGCTGCAGTTAGTTTTCTTATTCCCAAAAAAGGCTTAAATCTATTTAGTTCTCATCCCAGAATGTTTTCTGATTCTTACAAAATGGCATGTGGCTGTTGTTCAGTAGATTAAGTTCTCCCACAAAGATCATGAGTTTTCAACCGTCAGCAAGCCTGTTAGCGTGAAAATGCCTGGGAAACAAGACTCATCACATGTTCCTGGGATTCTGCTGCAAGTTGCCTCATATTTCCTCATTTGAAATCCTCGGTTTAAGAACAGAAGGTTTGTGCAGGATGTTTCCGAAGTGATGCACGGGCGGAAAAGCCCCTTGAGGCAGATAAAGTTAACATTTCTGAAGTAAAGCATTAGAATCAAGAGTCAAAGCCCCTCGTCTCCAGTAACAGGATGAATAAAACAGTTTTTATTGCAAGACTGGACCAAAATGTGGGGGACAGACTGTAAGATGATCATGGATTGTGGAGTGGAGACAAATAGGAGATCGTGTCCAGTGAGCAAAAAAATTGTGGCCCAATTATGCATTGTTGTTATGCAATGTTTGCCCCAAATTTGGCCTTGACTTATCCTGTTGATGGAATGTGATGGTGGCCGCAAACTCAGCAAGATGATCATGTGTGGCCCACAAGGAAATTACCAAGGCAGGTTTCTTGTATTAGGACCGCTTCCAGCCAACAAAACATTTGCCTGAATCTACAACACCCATCTGGACCACATGTGACCCACTGGATATTTGCCATAATCCAATGAATGTTGGCATCTGGTCCACTTCTGGCCCACACAACTCCAGCCAGAGCCATAACTGAGCCATAAGTGGCAAAAGATTCGGCCCGGATATGTTTGCTGTCTGGGTTAGGTTGGTGAGCTGGAGAGAGGAAGTGAAAGAATGCTGTTTAGTGTTCATGCAGCATGAAACCAAGTCGGATGGCAGGCTTACTGCTCGTTTGCTTACAACTGTGTACACACGGAGAAAAGCTGAGGTTCAGACCAGCTTTAACACAGTCTGCTCTGTGTTGCACAGATATAGCTGTGCATGTAACGTTCGAGCACATGACTCCCTGCTGATCAGTTTTAAACCACATTGTCACGACTTTATAAGTTCACTGCAAGCCAAACTTTACCACAAGCTTTTAATGAACTGGACTGCAGCGTTATTTTGTGTTACATCTTTGTTTTACTTTTCAGAAAGAACATTTTCACAAACATCTGTTCCTTTAAAAGTGCTTCATCATGTTGCTTCATTCAGAAGAAGCTGAAGAAGAGATTATAGATGACTCTGGTACTTATATGCTTGAGTTTTCATACTGCAGCAGCACCCAGAGGATATCGAAAACGGCTGACTAAAGCAACAACAAAATGATGGCTCTGGCATTTCTTATCACGTTGTATGCCTTCCAGAACTTTCCCGAACCACTATTCTCTCTCTTCTTTCTCTGTGCAGACTACCCATGTTCAGGGATGTTGGGGATGGTGTCAGGCCAGATCTCAGATGCTCAGATCAGCGCCTCTTCCTACGCCGACCGGGGATGGGTGGCCGAGAATGCCCGCTTATTGACGGGGAGGTCTGGGTGGACCGGGACGCAGAGCAAGCAGCCCTTCAGGAATGAGTGGCTCCAGGTTGGTGCATAAGTCAACTGATGTATGAGTTTAATGCCTTAACAAAGCGTTTGGTACTAGTGAGACCAAGCAAGTGTTGGTAAACATCCATCTTTCTGGCTGATCATCTGTAAGAAGCCTGGCAGCGTTTAGAAGGGAGTTCAATGAGATTTTGTGTTCTCATTTGACTTCATCTGCATTCGGCTTTGTAGAACTGAGGAAAAAAGCTGCTTTGATTTAGTATCATAAAGGCTTTCAGACAGTTTTAACCTGTCAGCCTTTCAACAAAGCAAAATCTGCTTGTAATTTCATGTTGTTTTGTGTTTTAGTGTTTGTTTCTAACAAACACAACAGGCAGGTTTTCAATTTGTCATTCCCAGATGCTCAATGACATAAATAACCAATTATTTAATAAGAAAAGAAATGAAATATGGATAGTAGACTGATATTTTACTTCTTTACAACTGAAAAATCCTCCAGGGACACCCTCCAGTTGTGACGTTGTCCAGATCTGCATTATTCTGTACATTAAACCAAAGTAAAAGTGTTTGATCATGTTGTTGATCATGTTGTATAATACATGATGACAGGGTTGTAATTGTACCTTTACCTGCTCGGCAGGTGGATCTGGGTCAGGACAAGATGGTGAGCGGCGTGGTGATCCAGGGAGGGAAACATCGCGACCGGAACGTCTTCATGAAGAGGTTCAAGGTGGGCCACAGCCTGGACGGTGAAGACTGGACCATAATAAAGGAGGAGAACACGACCCGACCCAAGGTTGGTTCACTTTTACAGACCTTCAGATCAGATCATTACCTTCATTTCCCATCAGTATTTACTGTCAGCGTGTTGAACGACATGGTGGAGCCTTGTTCAGCTTCTCTTTCACATGGAAGATGCAGAGTTTTTTTTTTTACTCAGGGGTGGTATTTTAATGCAAGCCAGATTAAGGAAGGTAAATGACATTACCAGAGATAATTTTACAGTAAACTATAATCCCCGAAAGTATATCATTGAAGGAGTCTCAATGTGGCTTCCGAAATAAAATTTTGAGCTCCTAAATGACAGTAAACTAAACTGTTTCATCTGAATGAGTCAAATATTTTTAAAGAAAATTTGGATTATTAATATAGTAAATAGATTTGAGAACAATAAATAGAGTATATGAAAAACAACTAAGACAGGCATTTCAAAAGGAGTTATTAGAGTAATATCAAGTTTTTCTTTCAAATATCCCATCCCAGATTTAGTGATGCATGTCCGACGCTCCTCTTTTCTTCTTTTTGCTACTTTATTTCAGCTTTGTGCTGAAAAAACTGGACACATAAACCTTTTTAAAGCAGCATTTGTTGCATGTTAAACAAACTAGACTGCATCGAGAAACTGGTTGATAATAGCAAAGGGGTTTATTTCTACAAAAAGAAAGCACATTGCTAGCTAAGCACAGGAAGACGTGTGCATTATAAATCATGACAGGTTAATACTGTTTCTGTAGCATTAAATATGTGTGCAGCACTGAAACAACAAGGCAGTGAAACATAAAGTCCTGTGGTGCCATAGCTTATTGGCCCTTTAGCCCATTTGGGCCTTTTAGCCTTAAAAATGGTTTTAAAGGCCGTCTGAGAGGTATAAGAACTGGAGTTAGTATTTGCATGTTTTCTTTTCTTTCTCATTATATTTGCACCAATGATATGGAACGAAGGAGCACTGAAGCGGTGTAGTGATGAGCTGGTGAGAAAATAGTCAAATATCTCAATGCAACTCTTCAGTTGCAGAAAGGCTTTATTTTTTTTGACAAATGTTTGCTTTTTTTCTTCTTTTTAGCTGCATTTTGCCTCATATGTTCCACCAATCACTGTGCAGCTAGTTTGTTATGACCGATCACCGAGAGCTCCTACACTGTCGGAGCTGAAAAATACCCAGTTAAAGCAAGTCTGTAAACCACAGGTGGCTGCAGCTCCTGCAATGCAGACACAATAAAGGGAGAAAACTGCCTCCAGTAATCATAAAACCAATGATAAGGCTACATGACCTGTACTGCTGCTCTCTGCAGCACAGTTTCCAGGGAAGTCAGGAAGCAGATTTATATTGTACAATAAATCCAGAATGTAATAACTTGTAAATGATCCGAGCCATGAATTTGAACAATTTTTGGGGAAATGGAGTGGATGCTGGAGCTGCAGATGTGATGGAAAGACATGCATGTTGCATGTGTTGTCAATTATTTTCATACTCTTGACTCGGAAGGCTGTGACCTTTTGATTCTCTGTAATGATTTTTTATTTCCTGCTATAAATATCTACAATAATCATATCCGGATTCCCCTCCTCACATGGTCTTAAATCACACTGAAGACACACCCTTCTACCTTTCAGTGTTTCATAGATGCCATGTTGTCTTCTAGCATTTTGCTGCCAAGATAAACTTGTTTTAGAACAAAACTTAGAAAAAATGTTGCTGCAAAGAATATTTTATTTAAACTTAAAGTGCAAAATGACAGGTCTGTAATGGAATTGAGTACCTTTTGCAAGTGCAGTCCTGGTAATTATTAGACTAAAACACCAATAAATACTTTCTTAGTCATTCACTTCATGATTGTTCCAACCCAGAAGTCTTTGTCAGTAAACTCTAGTGCTGATCCACAAGAGGAAATTCATGTCATTGCTCTGAAGACCGAGCTTCCCCTCCTCGTTGCTGCGACATCCTCCTCTATGTGTTCCAGATGGCAGGGAGGAGGACGAGGCAGGCCGTCAGACTCCTGCTGATTTACTGCAGACGGAGATCTAGATGCTTCTCCGCCCGTCCTTTCAGTGGCTCTGCTCTGTTTCCTGTGTTGTTTCTTTCATAAAACCACTTCAAAGACATGCCAGGAAGGCCTGAGTCGGTACATGTATTTATGCATGTACCATCCCAGCTGAAGCACGCACGCTGCAAACAGAACAGTTCTGTTGGTGCAGATTGCAGACGAAGAGCCGCTGGAGGTTTATGCCTCTACTGTACACATCTTTGAGTGATTACAGATTCTGCAGCAGAGGGCTTCTGGTTTTATGATGGCTTCTTTTACTCAGAGGCTGAGTTTATCACCTGTAAAACGGAGGGTCTGTGGACTACGGTGGTCATGTTATTTGTATTTTATAGTCTTTTTATAATTTACTATTACCCGGTCGTTGCTTAAACTTGATTGGAAGCAAAGTGGGGCGATGAAGCGTTGATATGAATCATGTCTTGGAGAAGGATAATATCTTAATATACAGGGCAGGGGCTCCCCCAGGATCAAGATTGGGCATCTTTTTATTCTTTTTGGAACAGAAAACATTCACGAGTGCTATGTTGCACAACAAAACCCACCAAAACAGACAGAAAGAAGATGCTTACTTCTCCTTATTGTCTAATTTGTAAATTTAATATGCTTTAATATTCATTCTAAAAATAAAGTCACAGAAGATGCACAGCATTGCATCGCAGCTTTGTTTTACAGATTTAACTTTCCTAACTATGTCCCGATGCATTTCTCGATCCTTCACTAAAGAAAACTGGTATATTTAAAGAATATCTGCTCCTGAATTGCAATCGATTGAAAGTAATTAATGAAGCTACAGATTCATGTTGAAATAAGATGAATGTTATGCTCTCATATTCACAAAATCTCTACATTAGCATCAGAACTGAGTGGATCTGTACGAAGAAAACACTAAGAAATACATAGTTCTGTTTAAACATTTTCTTGGAAATAGGAAGGAAAACCTTCTATCAAATCAGAATGATTTATATAAACGTGGGAATGCATTTGTATATTTCTGAAACATGAAGCAAATTTAACCTAAAAGACCATTTTTCACCTCTTTTCACTCAATCTAAAAAAAAAGTAGCGTCACAAACGGTATATAATGCACAGCTGAGGTCAGCCTACTGAACTTATTTTATATTAGATCAAATCAAATCAAAGATACTTTATTCATTCCCGAGGGGAAATTCAAACATACATGTAACATTAATGACAAAAGAAGAATACAGAACCAAGCTAAAACGTATTAAATCTACAGTTTTGAAATATTCTTAGTAAAAATAGGAACTTGCAGACATTTACTGATGCAGCTTTGCAATCAGTCAACACAAAAAAGAAGAAAAATGACCTGTCAGTCCAAAGGTGGAACAATTTTAATGTTTATGTCCATGTTCACAGTGAAAAGTTCTTTAATATCATTGAATCACTACAACTTGTAGCCTTTAATAAATCAGGCTTAAGGAGGCCGGTGTTGTTCCAGCAGGCGGGGCTGCAGCTGCTGGACTCTCAGCACGACTGTAAGCAGTTACATTTGTGTTGCTTCCATCTTGGAAATATAAAAGAACGCGCTGGTTCTGCTTTACTTCATTCCCTCATCCTGGTTCAGTTTCTTATGAAGCTGTCTGACATTTTATTTGGCTTTGAGCCCTGCAGATGATCAGATATACATGTAGAAAGCTGTAAGCAGTACTTTTTTTGGGGTGGGGGCAGAAATCATATGTCTAAAAAAAAAAAAAAAAGGTAATTTGATGCATTAATCTAACCGGTGCAGTCTGAAAAACCGAGCATTTAAACCTAAACATTGCATCACGTTGGATACGATGGTTCTTTTTTGTAAATTCACAAAAACTTAAACGTGAAAATTCTCTCGCTCAGGGTAAAATAAACTAAACTTTTGATATCTTTTCAGATATTCATCGGGAATCAGAACCATGAAACCCCAGAGCTGAGATCAGTCGGTCCACTTTTGACTCGCTTTGTCAGGATCTACCCAGAGAGAGCCACCACCGAGGGCGTGGGCCTCCGTCTGGAGCTGCTGGGCTGCGAACTAGAAGGTAAGTCCAGCTTGAGACTTTATAATCTGGAATCATAAAATAAGCAGCTAAAGGTAACAAGACACATTGGTGGAGTTCACATTGTTAATAAAGAACATTAAAAACATTGTTCAGGGATGATTTGCAGAAACTCAGGGCTGTAAGTCAGTTCAAGTCAGAGTAAATGAAGCTATCAATCAGTTCATCCTGTTCTGTTTCTCTGGATCCAAACTCTTTAAACTCTGTTTAAATCAGATGTAATGTCATCAAAGGTTGACACACGCCATGATGGTTTTCAGTCACACGACTTTTGCAGGCCTACAAACTTCAAATTAATTTCTTTCATGTCCTGAGAGGAAGATGCAACACATGAGATACCTTAAAGGTTGAGCTGTGATGGCATAGAGCCTTTTATCTCATCTAAGAAAGGACAAGGATAAAAGTTCCCCAATATCTGGCTTGATCTGGTTCTGTAGCTTCTGCAGGGAAAAAGATGAAAACACAGAAAAAGGTTGTGAGTTGTGTATTTGTAGATGGTTGGAAGCACTTTAGGCGGACATTTAGGTGTTTTTTAATCTCATATTCATCATAATGATTGCTCAGACATCTAGGGGAATTTCACAAAAGCAGCAGCTCAGATTAAAAACAGCTCAACCTGTGTCGTCGTCAGCTTGTTGCTTAGCAACAATGATCTTTAAAAGTAAATAAGGAAAGCAACTAGAGCTTTTCTTGCTTTCTTAATTTACCCAGAATGCAGCAGAAGCTAACAAGGATGATGACTGACGGAAGTGAAAAGATGTAGAAACCTAGAAAGGTTTTGCTAGAAAGCGACCTAGAGGTTGCTTTGTTGACGTGACAATTTGTAGAGCTACAAACTGTCACGTCTGAACTAGGTCAGCATAATCTGGTGTTTTATTAATCTAAAAAAATAAAATACAAAGCATTTTCCACATGCAAACAGTAGCTGCGTTTCCATTACACCTGGAATTGTGCAAAACTTAAATATCACCAAAAACTAACTGCAAATGGAAACACGAACATTTAAGAAAAAAAGTCTCGCTAAAAAGCTTTTACGCTCCCATGAGGTGTTTTTTTCAGACGTTTCAACGTAGAAATATATCACAAAAGTGTACTGGAAACACTTGTCCATGGACGTGAAGTGGGGGGGTCGTGACCAGTTCATTTCTGGTAAAGATGGAGCGGGGTGGAACAAACAACAGCGAATTTTAGAGTTTTAGAAAAAAAAAACTTTGAAAAGTCAAAGAAAATTCTCAGCAGGAAATAACGCTACAGGTTTACCTTGTATAAACTGCAATTTTAATAAAATCTCGCGAGAGGAAGAAGATTTTACAAGACTTGAAGTTAATGCGTTAAAAATTGTTCAATGGAAACTTTTATTTGTCAAAACTTACAAATATCGTCATGGAAACGCAGCGATTGTTTTTTAATATTTTTGCTTAAGTTTGCTTTAGATTGTCAACTTCTTACACTTTGAAGTAAAGCGCAGACTGACAGGCTGAGGCATGCCATGGCGGGTTTCTGGTCTGAGCTGCAGGGGGGAGTGGAGGGGAGGCAGGGCGTGACCTCTCACAGGAGGTGAGGGAGGAACAGATGAGGGGAGGAAGTGGACTCTCTGGTGGAGTATCTGGTTGCCCTGCGGGGAGAATGATAAGAATCAGCCAAAGTAGGCGAGATTTTCCATCAGTGTGAGAAGAGACAGGAGAGCAGAGAATGGAGCGTGGATGAAAGGGAGTGATGGAGATCACTTAAGATCTGCAAGAAACATGGAGTCATGGGAAGTCTATGATGTATAACGGCTTTAATCTCGGAAGTTGGCTCCAAAGATCTCATGAAAACCTCAAAATGTGATTTTTTTTTTTCTGTTCATCTGCACAAGTTGAGAGACTCAGATCAACTTACAGGCTGCGTTATGACTTCAGAGCTGCTGCCATGGATACATAACTGTAGCGCCATCACTGTGACACATTTTACAGTTGTTCTTGTATATTTTTTCCTTTTTTTATGTTTGTTTTTTTTCTAACTTTACTCGTAGCGATGTCAGATTTTCTGCAGAAAACGGCAAATGTTTTGTATTTACATTGGCAAAAGTGCTGATTATCCAGATGCACAAATTAATTTGCAGATCAATATCTCTACTGTGTCATTTAGACACAATTTACGGTGTATATTTTGTTTAATAAGTGTGTTGCAGATGTTTGTGTGAGGCACACGATAACAATCCATCAGTCTTGATTCAGTCAGATGCAACGCTGGCAGTTTTAAATCATCTTCGCAGCATCATTTATTAGAAATGTCCTCGTAAGTTCATCTTCTGGCTTCCAGCGTCTGAGACTTTAGTGTAACATGATTTATTTTTTCTCAAATACATTTCATGTATTAAGGTGATCCTACTCGTCAAGAACTATTTTTCCTTGGCGGAATGATACAAGTTGACTTAGTAGTGGAAAGATGTTACCGACAGGTAGTTCTACTTCTGATCAGTTACACACAACACAGACTTGTGACACCGATCAACACATCAAAACAGATGTGTTACATGAGTTTGAAAAAAGAAAATGTTGAAGTTTTCTAGTGGTTTTTATAGTCAAGATAAATGTGGGAATGAATATGGACTTAGGGACATCATTTGATGCAGTTTGGTTAGTTTGATAAAATGCACCTGCACACAGGCTGCAGGAGAAGAGATTATAATTGGTGATGGTTTTTAGATTGGTGTTTTTCAACCACTGTGCCGTGGCACACTCGTGTGCCGTGAGAGATCATCAGGTGTGCCATGAAAAATTATCCAGTTTCACCTAATTGGTCTAAAAAGCAGCTCTGTGCCGATCCAAACAGGCTCAGGTTTCTCACGGAGTAGAGTAATAGATTATAAAATTCCTTTTCCTGGTGTTTACATGATATTTATTCAAGACATTTTGAAAAGTGGACTTTATATTAAGATAGGCTTTTTTTTTTTTACATTTTTGGTTTGTGGTGTGCCTTGTGGTTTTTTTGTTTGTTTGTTTTTCTGTGAAGAGAATGTACCTTGGCTTTAAAAATGTTTTTTTTTTAAAAAAAAAAAACACTGTTTTTGATCAATAAAAGAATTAAAGCCACTTTCAAGTGTTTAAAAGTCCACAGGGACACATTGTAGAGTGATCAGTCTCTGTTTTAGGGAAGCAGAGTTTCCCTTCACAAAAGTGTCAACAAAGACAATACATACTGTCACAGGAAACAGTTAGATGCATGCAAGCCATGTGTGTCAAGCATAGACTGTATAGATCCGTGATGTCACCTGTAGATTTCTGTGGCTAAGAGCTAACTGAGCTAACATGAGCTAACATGAGCTAACTGAGCCAACAGGAGCTAACCGAGCTAACATGAGCTAACCGAGCTAACAAGAGCTAACCAAGCTAACAGGAGCTAACCAGCTAACAGAAGTAGGCGGGCTAAAGCCAAATCACATTAATTGGCTAAAAACTGGGGTTGTTCTACATTCTGCCTTCTTGCACATGGATATCGGTTATCTGTCAATCAAAAGGACACACCCCTAATATTGCCAAATTTTTAGATGTAATTACTTTTAAACAGAAGAGTTAATAAAAAAAATCCCTCCCCCCATAGTTATCATGAAGGTAAACAGGCTGTAAACATGTTTATTTCTGCTGTGAAGTTGGTCTTTTTAACATGGGAGTCTATGGGGATTTGCTGTTTTTGCAGCCCCTAGTGGATGAAGGGGGAACTGCAGTTTTATGCACTTCCACATAGGCTTCACCTTTAACTGCTGGAGGTTGCTGCTTAGTGTAGTTTGTTCAGCATATAGACACAAACTCACACAGACATCAGCAATCATGTTCAATTATCCAAATCACAGATATTGTGTGTGTGTGTGTGTGTGTGTGTGTGTGTGTGTGTGTGTGTGTGTGTGTGTGTGTGTGTGTGTGTGTGTGTGTGTGTGTGTGTGTTTGTGTTGGTGCTCTGAGGCAGTTTGCTGCTCCTTTAATGCTCATAATGATAGACATTTTACCTCAAGGGCACTTAACAAGTCAGCTAAATGTACACAAGTTGCTGTTTTGAGATGTGAGACCTAACGAGCTGTTCGTTTAGATTTATTCAATAACTGCGACTCATTTTCTGACCAGCCTCTGTCTGTGTCTACAAAAGCTCACATGAGCACAAAGAGGGAAACTTAACAAGCTTAACAAAAGCCCTCAGATCAGTTTCAGCAGCTTTCACTTAAATCGCCAGTTCTGCTCTTACATCCACAGCCTACATCCCACTTAGCGATGACGCAGACAGTTTAATCACAAGCAGACCATCTGAGATTTCTAAGTTCATGTTAATTCAAGTTATTGCCATGAAGACACATCAAAAGACGTTGATAACAATAGGAGAGTTTCTGCTAGATCGTCCTTTTTGTCTTTGATTCGGAGCACACAGCGTCCATTTCTTCTGAAAACAGATCCTGAAGACTGATTCGTCTGACCACAGCACACATTTCTACTGTTTGATCTCCATCCCAGATTCCTCTGAGAAGTCCACGCCACCTCTGTAGATCAGAGATCAATGACTGATTCCTATCTCGGTTCTGTCTGAGGAATCAATCACTGGTGTTCAGCTTTGTCTTCCTCGCTTTACTCACTGAAATTCTTTCAGATTTGTTGAATTGTTTAATGATTTTCTGAACTATAGAGGGAAAAATATAAAAATCCTCTGCAATCTTTCTTTTCAGGAATATTGTTTTTTTTAAAGGTTTATTAGTTTTTCTTTCATAATTGTGGACAAATCAGGGAACTTTTGTCCATATTTGCTGCTCATAGACTCCAAACTAAATCACATCATCCCTCCGTATTTATTCTGACTTATTTTTACCTACTTTATCACCCCTTTATCTTTTTTTTCTCATCAATTTGTTCTCCATTATCAGTCACACATTGTGTCTGCTCCATCTGTCTCTCCAGAAATAACTACCACAGCGCCTCCCACCACCCCACTCGCCTCCACACTTCCTCTCACCACGTTTGGTGCGACCACCACGGCGCCGACCCCGGGCCCCGGCACGACTCTGAGCACAAGCTGCAAGGATGGACAACTGGACTGTAACGGTGAAACAGATGCGCCAGCTGACTACGATTCAGAAACAGGTAAAATCCCAAAATATTCCTTTAATTTTCTGCACAAAGTATTGCGATGCATATGAGTGAAAATTTAAAAACCTACATTTTTTTTATGCTTGCTATGGCGGGATTGTGCGTCCTAATGATACAAGGGAAACTGGTTGGAATTGGATCATGAAATATTCTCCCTCATCTTTTCTCTCACTGTGGTTGTTTTCACTGAACGCTGTCCTTTTAAGTTCAACTTCTTTTAAAAAATAAAAAAAAAGCCACTTTAACATTTGATTGCCCTTTCCGTGTTTCAAATTCTCCTTTATCTTCGCGTCAGCAGCAGTCATTAGGAATTATCTGAGCCTTGAAAACCTAGAGGATCTCAGCGTTTCAAAATGAAAATCTGGATCTGATGGGTTTTTTATTTCAAAATGGGCAGGTGTGTTGTGTTTGTGTTGGCATCTGTGTGGGTGAGACAATCCTCTCTGACCTTTGACCAAACCCTGAATGTCCCATCTGTCTGTAACAGGAGGCACGTTGGTCATCAACCCCACTGCAGACTTACCAGGTGAGGATGTTGGCCGCAATCTGCTCCCATGTTTACAAAACGCTTCTCTGTAAAAAATTCGACACCTCCAAGGTCAAACGAAGCCATTTTTGCATAACAGGCAAAAGGCCAGTTCATGATTTGCAGTAATTCAGCCAACAACCCTCTTCATTCATTGTCAAAAGCAGTAGAGGCCAAAGTCATAAAAAAAAACTGACTTCCATTACTGTAAATGGCTTTTTCATCACATCTGTTCATAAATGAGTCTGACTACGTGCAGGCCCTTAAGCACATCTGCTTTATTTATTTTAACAAGGTTTTTATCTGTTATGCCAGTAAATGGACTTTAATTGAACTGTGGACAAATGCAGACATGTTATTACATGTCGAAACGCAGAATGTGAAGGAGATGGTGTGAGGAGAAACACAAAGCAAGAAGGTACTGATGTCACTGATGTGTCTTCCATAAATAATATCTGTTAACCTCGTCTTAATCAGGCTTATTTTTTTCTGCCTGCTGTAGGACATGAAATAACTAAAATATCTTCACAACTACAAGGGCTGCATGTTTAATATGAGAAGAGACATGTGAAATCACTGCAGAAGTGTTAGAATCAACATGTATATATAAACCAGTTTTAGGTGTTTTTATCTACCTCAGTGACACATTGGCAGATGATTAAATCAAATAAAAGTGTACTGTTGAAATTATACTGATAAAGCACTTTTCATTCCAAACAACAACACAAAGTGTTTAATAAATAAGCAATTTATGCAGAATAAAACAAGCATTTTACCATGTTGATGATGGACACCTTAATCAATGGTCAGAGTCCTTTAGAATCCAGGGATCGACCCCAAATTCACCTTAGAAACACCCTGAGGACTCAGAAGGACGGATAGCTTGAGATAGTACAGGATAGGAAGTGAGAGCTCTTCACAATAAAACCTCATTTCTCTTGATGAAAACAAGCAGAACCTTCATTATTCATTTCAAACAAAGGCAAACTCGTATGAGAGCACATTGCTGGAATATAACTTTTGACCATGAAACAGCACATTTAATGCATGATTTAGGTTTTGTGATTTTTGTTAGCATGCTATTCTTTAGCTGCTAGCTCACAGAGCTTTTGTCACACAGTCAGCAGAGTCTCTGCTTTCTTATGACACTTTGGCACATTTGAAATGGAGAAATTAGCAGAAGCTCTAAAGTGTACAAGGCAAGGCAGGTTTACCTCTATAGCACCTTTCATATGGTGTAAAGAAACATAAAAGACAACAACAAACAACAAAAATCACAATAAAATCAT
Organism: Telmatherina bonti; assembly: GCF_933228915.1. NCBI lineage: Eukaryota > Metazoa > Chordata > Actinopteri > Atheriniformes > Telmatherinidae > Telmatherina > Telmatherina bonti. The sequence continues at coordinate 10,863,479 of NC_136625.1, forward strand.
ATATTAAATTAAAATAATTAAAAACAATATCAGTTAAAGGTTACAGTGCAGATTTCATGCACAGGTGCACTAAAAAAGAAATGTTTAACCTGGATTTAAAAGTGTCTACAGCGGCAGCTTGTTCCACCTGAAGAGGGCTGTTCTTATGGTTTTTGTTACATGGGGTTTGAACAATTTAACTTGAATGCCACTGCTTGGTAAGGTCTTTTAGCGAAGTTTTTCCAGGGATTTTGGGATGATACATGTAAGAAATTGTGCTTCGTGGGGTGTGCAAAGATCTTCTGTGCTACAAGTAATCTCATGCTGAAAGATGAGGAGTGACTGGTGCATTTCTGACAGCTTGTCATGCTGAAATGTTTAAACTTTGAGCTTTGTCTTTGAGCTCTGTCTTTCATTTCTTATTCAGATTTAGAAGATCTGAATAAGAAAGAAGAACGAAAAGAACTTGCTCTGAATAAAAAAACAAAGTCCACTCAAGAACAAAAATCTCTGGATTTTTGCTTGTTTCCAACAAGGCTTAAAGCACAAATGAGGGCAATCGAGGCAACTTTGTGATTTATGTCTGACCTAAGCTATGATTAAAATGACCTGATTCATCAGCTGTTTCTGGTCTGAGCCAGTAAACAATAGTTTTCATGTGACTGGCCAGTCACCAATGACCAAGGCATGATATCAGAGAAACTGCCAAAGTCACAAGTAATTCCAAAACAGGAACTCTCCATTTTCTTCCCTTGGATGTCCCCCGCAGTTGTTATTTTTGTTTCTCATCTTAATTTTTTTCCAACAGAAACTAAAAGTGATTAATGCTGCATTTTGATGTATTTTTATGCTTGAGACCTCAACTTAATTATTACATAATGTTAATCATAACATACATTTTCCTCATTATCTCAAGGAAACTGCTTTTTCTCTGTAACTGCGTACTAGCTAGTCTTTCTTAGGATCATTGGTGAGGAACAGTACATTTAAGCAAGCATGTGTTACTCTGTTAGCTTCCTGGTGCTACCTTTTATGATGTTTAAAGCCTACTGAGGCAGTTTTTCTCAGTGAAGCCGCCAAAGCGAAGACAAATCCAGCATCCATCTTGCATTGTGTCTCTTCTCTGAGCTCTCTCCAGCCAGTAAAAGTCAGTCTGATGTAGTCTTCTCTTATCTCTTAGCCTATTCTCCCTCTGTTTTCCTCACGTCCTCTGATAATGTTCTTGTTCTTGGTTTTTGTTCTTTTTTTGGGGGTGGCGGGGCAATTTGGTCACTGTGTGCGTTCAAAACTGCTGCTTTGTTGATATCCAGTTGCTAATGTGTGACACAATAACAAAAAAAAAATTCAATAATGCTGTAAAGTGATGAAACCGGGACAGAAAAACAAGTTGTAAAATCCAGTTCCTCAGGCTTAGCACCCTGCAAGCAACAACACCTAATAAGACAGTAGAAAGTAGTTGTCATCCTTACTGTCACTATGGATATGATTATATAATATAAAATTAAATGTAGGTGAATGTCTCAGAATTTAGTGACAACAGCTGTTTAAAAGTGTGGAAAATGTTGACATGGTACAGTGCTCCAAGCCGTTGAAATCAGCTTACAGAAGACGTCTGTCACTCAAACTCATCATCATTCATATTTTCTGCAGACATGGTGGGAAAGTATTAGACACTTCCTATGGCGCTGCGTCACAACTGTATACACTAAAAAATGGATTTGTTTGAATCATTCATAGCTCTTTTGCTTCTTGACCATTGCAGTTTCTTGTCAGAGCTGACTGGCACCAAACTGAACAGATCAGGGATAAACAGCTGGCCTGAAAATGTTTAGAATAAGCAGGCAGCAGGATTAGAGCCATGACAGCGAGACAAAGGAGTAAAATGAGAGGGAACAAGGCTGAAGGAATGAATGGAGGTGAGACAGTGAAAGGGTATGGAGGACAAAAAGAAAGGAAGGTTCAGGGTGAAAGAGAGAAATAGAAGGCGGTGCAGTGAAAGCTGCTGAGGAAGAATAAAGGCCTCTTGGGTCTCAATTAGCCGAGCTGAAGCCTCGCGTGAAGACAGCTCAGGGTTGAAAGGGGAGGTGTACGGCACAGCTCTTCGGTCATCTCTGCATCCTATTAGCTTCCAGAAACAACGTGGCCGCTGGCCGGAGATTTCTGTTTGGATGCTGTGGTGAGCCGCTGCTGCCAGCCAGACATTATTTATTTATTTAAGCGTGGGCACACCCCGTTGACGTTGGTGGCGTCCTTCTCTGTGGAAGGCCTCTCTGATCCCAGCGTGCAGACACTGGTGCTGTTTTCTATCAGTGGTCGTAGCTCAGGATGTGGACGGAAGTGCCCTGCAGCGTGGTCCCTTGTATACAATCACAACTGGCTCCTTTGTTTGCCGCAATGTGCCTTTCACAGCCCGCACGATTTATAACACTCTTCCATAAAACTGCTCGACGGCTCTCTGATAATACGAGTCCTGGAGTCCTTTCTCCGGGCTCTCTGCTCAGACGTCGTGTGAAGCCGATTAGTCATCGAGCACAGCGTGGATTCGTATTATTTAGCTTTGCCTTGTCACCATATGCTGTTAGTCTCATAGCAGCTTCTGGTAACACATGATTTGGCTCCCAGGAAGGTTTTACAGGAGCAGATGGGGGCTTTGCATGAGGGAGGTAGCCCATTAGTTAATAAATTACCTGTTATTCTACTAAGGGATAATTCATTCCTTAAGTTTGTTTTTCAAACTCTTCTAAACTTAGTTTAGTTGATATTTTTCCAGCTAAAAACCTCTTACATTCCTGCAAAAAAAAGAGGGTTCACCCTCCTTAAGTTGTGAAGTTTTATGCATCAGGACATGCTTTTTAAAAAGGATAAGAATTAACAAACATCTGGTCCTCAGCGGGGGTTACAATCATGGGTTAACGCCTTCAGCTAAACAATGTAACATACTCTGTTACTATTTTTTAAACAAGCCTGAGTCAAAATGCAAAAGCAAAGTGTGAAAACTTGCAACTTCCACAGGAATTAACGGGGTAGATACCTGCCAGGTGCTGCGTATCAAATCCACTTGCATTCAATAAACAGCAAGCTGGTTTTAGGTTGATCAGACTCAACTGTCTGGGGGTAAGATTAATTAAAAGTGGAAAATTTCAAGGCAGCAGGCAGCCTTCCCAGGAGTGGACATCCCAGCAGGTTCACCTGAACTGCAAAACACTCCACAAGCTACATCTCACACTCTCCAGGCTTCAATTTGCTATTATTAGATGTTAAAGTTTATTCCGGTACAAGTAGATGAAGACTCAAGAATATTTAGCTTGTTTGGAAAAGTTGCAGCAGAAAGCCTTTTCTCTCTAAAAAGAACATGTTAATGTGGTTCAGGTTTGCATGGCTGCATCTAAACAGGAGACAAGATGCCTGGATCAATGCTCTCATAGACCTCAGCACCTCTTACTAACAGTTAAGCACGGCGGTGGAGAGATGATGATTTGGGCTTGATTTGGTCACGTTGTAGCCACTGAGTGGACCATGAACTCCTCTGTATAAAAGCATCAACATGTGTGGATCACGCATCAGGACAATGATCCCAAACACAGCAGCGAGTCATAAACAGAAGATGTGCATGAATTAAGCTTTAATAACCCGAAGCTTCGTTTAGAAGAGAGGCACAAAATTCCTCTGCAGTGGTGTGGGAGGCCAAAAAAACAGCTACAAATCATGAGATTTAACACATTTTTCACACACTGCTCCTGCATTGGGACTTATATTTGATCAAATGAGTGATGACAGAGTTATATGTTATGTCATGTACAGTGAGGTTGCATTTATTTCATTTGCAGACCTGATGGAGAACCACATAAGTTTTTTATGTCCTGATACATAAACAATAAGACACAGTAACACCAGCTGAATCCCCCCAGGCTAACAGGTCGCAGATTACTGCAGATTAGAGTTGCATGTTGTGGTTCTTGCTTCTAATGGCTGTCGTCTCTTTCCCGCAGCATATCTGTGGTTCGCCTGTAATTTTGACTTCTCCTCATTCTGCGGTTGGACTAAAGAGACCGGTTCAGGAGCCGAGTGGTTCATCCAGACCAGCGTGGGTCCTGTTGTCCACAGAGGACCCATCCTCGACCACACAGGTAGCGTTGGTTTCTGCGCTTCAACCAGCAGCGCTCAGCATATGCTTTGGAAGAGCTGAATGCTGCTGAACCGCTGTTAAAAAAAAAAAAACTCTTGTGCAAGAGGACAAATGTGTTACAACACAAAAGCAACATGAACAGAACAAAGTGAAGGCTTCTCGAGACTGGATGTGCATCCCTTAAGTCTGACATTTACAGAAGTTTGGCCACATGCGCTAAAACAAGAGCTCTACAATCACAAAGCTCATTTTCTTTCATCTCCTTTTTTAAGAAACAGTTAAAACATCATTTCATTCCCGCATTCATGAGCAAAACAAAACATATAAGTTGCTGATTTTTTAATCTTTGCCTTGAAGTCCTTAAAAAATCTTTTTAAAGTACCACAGAAATCCTGGCAGCATCCTTCACCTTTCTGGCCTTGTCTTCATTCAAGCCTGATGCGCGTGATGGATGTTTGTGCGGAGACGGCAGCCGCTCCAAAATGAATGATTTCTCCTTGATTTCCTGACATAACCAGATCACAAGTAAAAAATGAGCTCTTTGTGTCGGGTTTTTCCTCTTGAAGCGTGCTGATACCGAGTCTTTTGTATGCACTAAAAACCTTGTGAAGTCCTTGAAATGTTTGGGGTGTGCGGAGCAGAAATATCCTCCTTGTGAGAAGATATTTACGTCCATGAAGCCTCTATTGTCACAACAGAGCTTGCTCTCAACTGAATTTAAGTCCTTTCTCTGTTAAAAATGCACAGTAAACAGAGCCGCATTCATCAAGTGTGTGTGTGTGTGTGTTTGTGTTGACAAGCTGTCACAGTTCGTTCCTGCCTCATGCGGTCTCTCCTTGTCTTTTACTGCCCCCTGCAGGTGCACCGGGGAACTTCATCTACATGCACCTGACTGAAGCAGACGCTCCAAGTAAAAATGGTGAAGAGGGGAAGATGGCCAGGCTGATCAGTTTGCCCATCACTTCACCGGACACCAACCTGTGCATGTCCTTCTGGTACCACATGTTCGGCGAGCACGTGGGTACGCTTCACGTTAAACACAGAAGGGGGATGGAGGAAGAGCAGATCCTGTGGATAGTCAGCGGCCATCAGGGCAGCCGGTGGAAGGAGGGGCGAGTTCTGCTGCCACTTTCCAGCACCTCTTATCAGGTAATGAAAGACTTTTTCCCCTCAAAACAGTAATATTGTTAACCCAAAACCTGATTAAAAACATGTAAAACCCTCACAGGAGACAGAAAACACGAATTAAACAACACATGAATTAAACAACTAAAGGCTCAGTCATTTATTTTGTAGTTCTGCTTTGATTCTCGGTGCTTCAGTTTGCTGTCAGAACTAAAACTTGAGTTTGTGTGTCAAAGAGACAAACGAGCAGTGTGGTTTCATCAGCCGAAGCCTACAAAACCATCAGAAAGTGACAGTCGGACCTGGAAGGATGGACAAATTATTCCACTTCATCTTATTTATAAAGTTTTTTTCACAGCTGCAGGTGATGGAAAAACTTTGCAGCTTGTTTGGTATTTTCAAAAAGAACACTGACTAGACTATTTGTTTTATTGCAGATTTTAGAGTAAAAACTAGGTTTGACGAGGGCAAAAGTGATGGTAAAGCCAAATAACTAAACTATCATTGTTTACTTCCCTACAAAGATAGATTTATTAGGATCTTTTTTCCTCATCAGCAGTATAAAAGACAGATTGAGAGCAGATAAAATGTTTTTCTATTTTAGAGTTAAAAGAGAGTTTTTTTTTATCTTATGATCAGGATCAAATTAAATGACCTTTCTTGCCATGATGCTCTTACCAAAGTTTGTGCAAAAATACCGAGTTAAAGTCCCCACAGGATGCAAAATTAAGGTTAATTATGGCAGGTGGCATCGTCATAAATAAAGTCGTGGGTTCGGAAATGCATAAAATGCAACATTAGTATGAACTAAAACAATTTTAGCAGCGGCATACTGTCGCAGTTTAGGCTGCACTGTCTTTATGTTTGCTTAATCTAACGCTATGAAATGTGTTTACTATGCTGTTTGTCTGCAGGTGGTTGTGGAAGGTGTCGCAGATGGACACAGCCCAGGTCACATAGCTGTAGACGACATACAGATCATAGATGGGCTCAATGCTGAGGACTGCAAGGGTGAGTTATGACATGAGTCATGCTAACGAGTCCTTCTGCGTTACATCCTGTCGCTCTTCTTTAGTCTAACGGAGGTTTTGTTTTTGTCTCCAGATCCCGAAACTCCTACGTCTCCACCGACTGAGATCTTCATGCTACGTAAGTATTCTCCATCACTGACAGTGAAGATTATTATTGTAAAAAACAGCCTGCACATGGGTTACTCTGCAAAATTAGCCGACCGAAAGCTGCAGCATAGGAGTTAGAGGCACAATTTTTTTTTTTTTTTTTTTTTTTTTTTAGAGATCTCTAGGTGAACATTACGATATGATATCATCTGTTGAACAAAATGCAGTAACAGTATATGAAAAGCTAAGTACATCCTTACTGCATCCACAGGGATTAGGAGGGTAAGTAAGAGCCAAATGTTGCTCATCAAATGCACTAATGCATTCATTCATAAATTCAATGAATTTATCCACTAATAAAGCTGCATTGCTGAAACTGGAAAGATTTCTGACTTTGGTATCCCCTCGCTACAATTCAGCATCCGTCTTGCATCCTGTCTCCTCTCTGAGCGTTCTCTAGCCGTAAAAGTCTGCCCACTGTTTACTTGTGCTTTATATCCTTTATATCTCTTTTTGATGTGTGTTTAATACAGTCAGTGGGTTCATATCCTCTTGCTGCTGTGTTACATGAAGCAAAAACACAACCTTCACGTGATACTCCAGGCTGGAAAAATAGTTGTGAAGATGCATTTGCAACGCTGCAGTGCAAGGACAGATTTAAAAGCATTTTAACGTCGGAAACTTGTAAAGTGTCACTTTGAAGATATTCAAAACAGTTCCCAGTCTTTTCATGAGTGGACATCCTGAAGAGTTCACATCAGGGTCAAGCAGTGTTTAGAGAAACTGCAAAAAACCCAAGATCTACATCTCAGACTCTTCAGGCCTCGGTATGTTGAATGTTAAAGATCATAACAGTATGTTGAGAAGAATGCTAAAGATGTATGGCTTGTTAGGAAGAATTACAGCAAACCGCTAAATTTCTGGAACAAAGTCCATTTGACAGATGAGACAAAAGTGAAGATGTTCGGTCAGAAACATGGACTGTATATAAAGAGATGGACAGAGCCTCTGCGACGTCACCCATAGGTTTCTGAAGAGCTGAATTGAAGTTCATGGGCGGTTCCTACCACCGCCATTTTGGAAGCGTCATGTGCGTCGTCTCGCCCGAAAAATACAAATATGGGCAAAGAGGTGGAGCTGAGAGGGGAGGCGTGAGCGTCATGGCGGATGATTGACATCAAGCGAACTCTGAGCTTTCTGTAGCTAAAAGCTAACCGAGCTAACCCGGAGAAAACAGGAGCTAACCAGCTAACGGAGGTAAGCGGGCTAAAGCTAAGTCATGTTGTTAAAAAGTTGCTAAAAACCGCGGTTATTCTACGCTCTTCTGACTTGAGGGAGATTGGGTACCTGTCAATCAAAAGGACACGCCCCTAAATATGCCGAACTTTGAGATTAAATTACTTTTAAATGGGCAAGTTTGAAAAAAAATTCACTCCCCCCTCAGTTGTCATGAAGGTAAACCTGATGAAGGGGGAACTGCAGTTTTATGCACTTTCGCATAGGCTTCCCTTTTAACCGCCGGAGGTTGCCGCTTGGTCAGAAAGCACAAACCAAACAGTATATCAGCGGAAAACCCTCATACCAGCTGTCAAGCATGGCGGTGGAAGGTTGATGATCAGGGCCTGTTTTCCAGTCATTAAGTTGACCGTTAACTCCTCTGCATGAAAGTATAGTCTAGTAAAGGCCTTGTCTGAATATCTCATCTGAGCAATTTGCACAGCAATATTTTTATTAGATCAGTGTAGGCGATGTAACGTTCACATCGGTAACGCACATACACACATAATGTTTTTTAAAATGTTTTTATCCAACAGATATATAATCGTCCAATAAGAAAAGGCGTTTTGACCTGCTGGTCACCAGTTGCGAGCTGTGTAGGCATCGCTTTTGCTGCTATTTCATTCAAACTTTGCATCACTTCTTTATTTTTTCTTCTCTGCTTCTTAAAGCAAGCAGATAGCTGCTAAAGCAGATTCTTTAAGGTCCTAAAGTCCTGAAGCGGCCGTGGTCCAGCTTCCTGGAATAAACAATGACACTCCCCTTTTCTTTTGCAGCATCAGCACACTGTTGTCGTGGCTTCATGTGGAATCCATCTTGCGAGTTTGTTTTGGAACCTTCATCATTTATTCACATTTTCGCATCGCACTTGGTGTCCATAGACAGAAACGTTGATAATTCACCTCCAAGTTGTTCCAAACTGTCCGTGTTGTTTATTTGCATCAGTGTGTAAAGGTCTTTAGACCTAAACTGTCTGAAAATAAAAGCTTGACTAACACAGTCATTAAAGAATGGAAAGAATCAGGGCATTACAATGATTGCAATGTGAGTTTATCCGGTGCTTTTAGGTTTTCACGTTGTTGTAACTTCGTCCAATGACAATTCTTGATCTCAACAATCGTTGCTTTCTTTTCTTTCTGTCTTCTGCAGCTATAGACTCCATCCCTCCAAACACAAACGAACTCGGAAGCCCGGGAAACATGCTGAAGACCCTCGACCCCATCCTCATCACCATCATCGCCATGTCCGCGCTGGGCGTCTTCTTGGGCGCCATCTGCGGCGTCGTGTTGTACTGCGCTTGCTCGCAGGGCAGCATGACAGACCGGAACTTATCTGCCCTGGAAAATTATAACTTTGAGCTGGTGGACGGCGTGAAACTAAAGAAGGACAAGATGAACGGACAGACTAATAATTACTCAGAGGCGTGAGCTAGAAGCGAAGGGACGGAGCTGCGATCGCTCCGCCGGTGGACACGTTAATGCAGCCAATCAAGAGAGAGGAACACGGGGGGCTGAAGCCACCAATGGGACGGCAGGGTGGGCTGAAAGTGAGCCGATGTAATTTTATTTCTCAGGAGCGGCAGTGGGAAGGACTGACCTGTAGGGGGCACTGTGTAAAAAGAATCTGTACAGCAAAAAAAAAAAAAAGAAGAAATCTTAGGATTGTCTTTGTTTTTCGGCGTGCTTTGTTGATTTCATGTAATCACATGCTGGTGTTGAGACCAATTCAGATGAAAGTATTGTTTGTGTACTATTATGGAAAGCTAAGATTTGACGTTTATTGTTTCTTTTCTTTGTTGTTTTTCTTGTTGTTTCTTTCAGATGCCCTTGTTTCACAGAAAGAGAAAATTTATGTGAAATTTAATATTTGGCTCTTTAAGCTGGCCTACATCACAGTGGAGTGTGTGAAAGTCAGTACACATCTGCATCTAAGGCGTGTGTATGTGTGCATTAACACTCATGTTTATCTGTGCACATGAAGTGCAAGCATCTGTGTGTGTGTGTGCGTGTGAGTGTGTGAGGTGGTGTGTGCCTGTGAAGCAGGCACCGTCCAGGCCCGTTGACCTTCGTCCAGCTCCAACAGTGCCTTTTTTTTCCCTCCAGTTTTCTGTTGCCTTTCTTTCTGCTGATTGTTTTCCCATCGGCTGGCGTTTCGTCCAGGGTTCCTACACACACACGTGTGGAAAAAACCGTCCCTAGACTGTGATCACAAAACTGCAAATCTTTTAAGAGCTTTAGTGTACCGTCACTTGGCTTTCAACACGTGTTGGTCTGTAGATCCTCGCGCCTTGTCAGCGACCATACCGACATAGACTGAACTGTTAAATTCCAAGCTGGTGTTTAGGTTCAGGAGAACTTAAAGAAAACTATGGAATTTCCCCAAATAGAAAACGTGTAGGAGCCCTGAATGCCTCACTTTCACGGCACATGACACATCTAACATATTGTACATAGGTTTTAATATATTTGAGGGCCCTTTTCTATAGAAAAAAAAGACACCAGTGCTGCAGTATCCTTTCAACGTCTGAACTACATAACCCACAATGCCTCAAGAGAAGTGCTGATTTTTTTTTTTTTTTCCAATACAGGGTAAAACAGAGAACCTCAGCACCACGGAGGAGGAAAGTATTGATTACAATCATGGATCAGAGCCCCTCTCTGACACATAAAGTGACTGTTAAACCTTTGGCGTGTCGAACAGTCTGGGAGTTATCAAAAGGACTTTGAGTGTCTCTCGTGGGGATCTTTTATCGAGATTACAGGATGTTGAGGTATCAGGACGGAGATTGACCACGCGTTATGGTTGGCTGGGACGAAGCTGTACCATCTGGCTTTGAGAGGAGAAACTCTGGATGTGTAATGGTGGTAAATCATGTTTAACAGCTGCAACAGAAACACAGAATATATATATTCCACATTTCTGGTCCCACATGAGTCCATCCTCAGTACTTTTTTGTTTTCTTTAAGATCCACCGACCTAATAGTTTGTTTTGTCTGTTAAAGATTGAAGAAAAATGAAGTTGATAATTGAATTTGCAGCATAATTTTAAAGGTTCAGCATGTAATAAAATCAAAAGGTCAGTAACATGAAATTTTAATTTACCATTAAAAACCCTATTCAATTGATATCTAATCACTTTACTAAAATAATTATGTTTTTATCTTCTCAGAATAAGCCATTAAAGTTACCTATCATTGGTTCATATACATGGCAGATGCCATATTCTTACCACCATTTTTACTACGGTGTCTCTAAATGGACAAACAACTCTGAGTACAATGAGCTTTAAAGCTTCAGGGCCAGCTTTATTAAAGCTCAAGCACCGGATGGAATAAGTCATGTTTTAAAATAATCATACAAGAAGATGGTACACATGTACTGAAGTAGCTATTTGTATAAAAACGTGTTTGTCTGGAAGAATTTTGGCCACTGACAGCCACCGTCCACTCACAGCCGTACTTGCCATGTACAGTCGTCATGCCCATTTTAACCACTAGATGTCAGTAATCCTTACACACTGAACCTTTAAATTTGTTTTTGTTTGTTTTGGTTTTTTTTGCTCTTAAGAATTTAATTCCTGACCTGCAGGAATTTCTCATCTCGATTTAATTCAGGGAACATTTTCTTTTCTTTCATTGTTAAACCCTTTTAGAAAGCAGATGATATTGAAGATAATCTGATTTTCTGGCCAAAAAAACCCCCACAACTTTAAGTTTCCAGGTTTTTTTGTTTGTTTGTTTTGTTTTCTTTTGATAGCCTGTGTTATATGTGACTCAAGTATTGAGCACTTTATAGATGAGCTGATTGGGTCTTGCAAGGCAGGGATTATCATAAAAACTGTCATCTGTTTATTTATGCCTGTCAACAAACGCTTGTGGAGTCAGAAAGAATTCATTTTGATTTTAAGATGCTTGACAGAGAACTTTTTTGTTTTTGTTTTTTTTTTTGCATCCACTGGCAGAGTTGCTATGTAACAGAACATTTTTCTGGTTGTCTCTGGTCTACACTCACTCTCAGCTAAAAGGAATTCCTAAGCACATATAATAATATGTCTCCTGCTTGTCGACTGAACAGCTGGTTTTTATTTTTTACTTCTTCCTCAAAGCCTTCTGCAGCCATCCTTACCTAAACAAGCTATTCCTCTTAAATCTGATAATAAAATGTGCCTGGACCACATAAATTTTTACCCATTATAATACCCCCGAACGACTAATTTGGCCCTTATCCAAGGTCTATCTTTTCCTCACTTCCTCTCATAAAGTCCTCCTGGGTTTCTTTGTTAAACCAGCCGCAGTGGACGTCCAAAATGGTCTATGTGTTGATATCCAGTTGCTCCTGTGTGTCGTAAGGCGAAGCTTTACACCGCATGGCTGTCACGTTGCCACGTGTTGCCGTGGTTTTTGAGCATCTGGCTGCTGCTGGGCAACAATGGCTCCAGAAACATGCATATAAAAAGTCAAAGTGCCATCAAAACAAGTAAGAAACAGAGTTTTAAAGTCATGAACTTTTATTAAAGTCATTAACTTTTATAGTGCTGTTTGAACATTTTAAGTTAGATTCAACGAAAACAAGAAAATCTTTTGCTTTACTCTGCATTGATTTAGCTATGTTCTCCTATAATGTAGCTATTTCTAACATCAAGCAGGTATATTTTTGTGGCACTCATATCTGTTTTCTATATTACTGCACTGTGTGCACTAGATAAGCCCATATTAATGTAGCATTACTTTGCATCACTCATTTCATTGTAATAAGAGAGCGAGTTTATAGAAGGTGGCTTTAAAAATTGAGTTGATTTTTAATCTATTCTCTCAAAACAATAACAATCCGATTTAAATCAGCTTTTCTGACCGTTTGGTTGCTCTTCTCTCTGTTTTTTCTGTGGGAAAAAAAGTTCATTTTCTATATTTTTAAAGCAAAATAACCAGTCGGGCTGAAAGAAGGTAGCAGCCAGATGCTGACAAGTCTCCTCCAACTTGAAATGAGAAAGGATGCTGCAGCACACTGCGTGAAAACAAATGTTGCACTGATATATTTAAAACAAAAACAAAAAAAAATCTGTGTTTATGATGTTGGTTTCTGAAACGAGAAGGAGGAGGGGAGATTAGAGGGCAGTGTTGTTGCTTCTTTTAACATGGTTTCAGATGATAATGTTAGAATTCTGAAATGTACAATTTACAGAGATGTTTTTCATTCTCGAAAAAGCTTATATGCGTCTCTTCGAAGCGTAACAGTTTTATTTACTTGGTATAATATCACCTTGTGTTTTTGTACTGTCACTGATGTACGTGCCATTGGTTAGATTTTTTTTTTGTTTGTTTGTTTTCTTTGTATGACAAGACAAAAATGTTTATTTTCTGTACTGTTTTCTGTAATTTAGCCGTCTCAAAAGAAAAAAAAAAAGAGGAGACGAGGAAGTAAAAAGAATTGGAAAGCAGTGAGGCCTTATGTGACTAAAAGTATTGTTTGTACTTTGACTTTCGGGTCAGCAGCACCCAGACTCATCCGTCTCTGTTGTCTCAGACTCTCATCACTGACTATTACATTCCAAAGAATTGGGTCAAATAAATGTTTTAAGTAAAACCAGCTTTGCTGCTTCATTCCATCTGAAAGATTAGATTTTATAAAGTCCATTTGGCCAAATCCAAAAGAGCTGGGGATCTTTTAACAACCAACCGAAGGAACGGTTGAGTGGTTTAGTATTAGAGCTTGCCAACAGGTTGCCATGTTGTGTCCTGCTAGGTGATAACTTTATTGCTTTTATTGGAAATCCAGCTAAAGAGACTGTTTGACCACTTGCAGTACTTAATGAAAAAGTTCAGAGGGGTAAAGGTAAGAGGTGGAAAAGGCTAATGGATGGGATGGGCATGATGCACTGTGAGTACAAGCCACAGCTTCTGTTGCTGCATGCTCATGTCCAGGTCATGCACATGAAAACCCACCTCTGGAATATTTGCTTATTACAAGGCAAGGTTGTGGGGGACTGGAGACAGAGGACAAACGGATCAAAACATCCATCTATCCATTTTCTGCCACTTATCCGGGGTCGGGTCGCGGGGGCAGCAGCCTAAGCAGGGAAGCCCAGACTTTCCTCTCCCCAGCCACGTCTGCCAGCTCATCAGGGGGATCCCGAGGCGTTCTAGCTTAGAGATATAATCCCTCCAGCGTCTCCTGGGTCTTCCCCCGGGGTCTCCTCCTGCAGGGACGTGCCAGGAACTCCTCACCAGGGAGGCGTCCAGGAGGCATCCTAACCAGATGCCCGAGCCACCTCAACTGGTTCCTCTCGATGCGAAGGAGCAGCGGCTCTACTCTGAGCCCCTCCCGGATGACTGAGCTCCTCACTCTATCTCTAAGGGAAAGCCCGGCCACCCTGCGGAGGAAACTCATTCCAGCCGCCTGTATGTGAGATCTCGTTCTTTCGGTCACGACCCACAGCTCATGTCCATAGGTGAGGGTAGGAACGTAGATCGACTGGTAAATCAAGAACTTCTGGCTCAGCTGCTTCTTCACCACTACAGACCAGTGCAGAGTCTGCATTACTGCAGATCAAAACATTAAAAAAATTAATCACTGGTAGAAGTCATAATAAAATCTGAGCTCAGTTAGGAGTCAAAAGATTCACCTCCCTAAGAAGCACGCCTTACTAATACTGGGTTGGACCTCTTTTCTCCTCCAGAACTGTCATAGCTCTCGATGTCATAGGTGTTGGAAACATACTGCATAGATTTTGCTTCATGTTGACATGAAGCATCATACAGCTGCTGCAGATCCATGATGAGAATCTCCTGTTCCACCTCATCCCAAAGTTGTTCTGCTGGACTGAGATCTGGTGACTGTGGAGGCCGTTGGAGTACAGAGAACTCATCGTCATGGTGGAGATGATGTGAGCTTTGTGACATGGTGCATCATCCTGCTGGAAGTTTCCATCAGAAGATGCTACACTGAGGTCATAAAGGAATGGACATGGTACTCAGGTAGGCCGTGGTGGTTAAATGATGCTCAGTTGGTATACAAGAAGATCCAAATACCATGTTTAAATGACTAAATGTGCTGAGTTGCTGCCATGTGATTGCCTTGGTTACTTATGTTGACAAGCTATTGAACTGGTTGAGATAATGAAATGGGGAGTAAATGTGTACTGTACAGTACACATTACAGTAGTCAATGGAAAGTTCAGCCATCTTTTGGTCTTTTTTTTTAAAATAAAAGCTGTCAAGAAGAATAATTGTATAGAAATAAATCCATTAGGTAGTTCTTCTTTTGTCAGACGGCTGATAGTCTTCTGTTCACAGACTGCTTATAAAAGGAATAAAATCCTGTCTTGCTGCTCTGATTTTACAATGGCAGCATCATGTAATCATTGTAGCCACTGAGGCACCTGATATATAATGTCTGTATCGGGAACACAACAGTTACATGTATGGAGGTTTCCCACAGAGAAAGATAGAAGCAACAGAATGTCTTGAACATTTTTCACATTTTTTCTTAGTTCAGTGAATAAATTGACTGAGGACTGTGGTCCAATTAAATCCTCAGATCAAACCTTTGTTTCACCCAGCTGTACATGTTGTGAGGATGCCTGACTGCAGCTTTCATCCTTTGATTTCTCTCTGACATCCTCGTCATGTTTAATGATGCTCTGAAGACTGTTGCCATGGCAGTGTGTCTGGCAGGCTTCATAGTCTTTATTTAACCTCCAATGACTTTGGTGAGCTTTTAAAACGCAACCACAATGTCTTTCAATAAGCACTTATAAAAGAAAAGCTGCAGGATCTCCATGATTGAATGTTTGCTGTATGGTCTTTGTCCACTAGGTGGTAGTATTTCACCATGTGCTGCGTAAAGGCCCTGAAGCGCGCTACTGCTCTCGTGCACTCAGCTCTGTGAGGATATTTTATATTCAATGGAAACAACATCCTAAGTTTAGCTGAGTGTGATCTCATGTGAAGTTCAGTCACATGAGATCAGACTAGCTTTGGTTTATGTGAGGTTTCTGGCTCTATGTGTGACTTTCCTGATTCAGCTCAGTTGCTTTTCACATCCAAATAACACCATGTTTTCATACATGTTTATAAAGAAGACTCGTTTTCGTCTGTTACCACTGAAGGTAAAGTTGAAGGATGAGCCTGTTGGCTGCAACCTCACACGGCTGTGTTAATACCCCCCTCCCCTCCCCCATCCCATGTTTTTCTCTTCTGTTGTGACTATCTTAATTTGTGCTTTTTGGTACTGAGGTATCTTTTACCCCTCACCCATCCTTTCCTTGTGTTATCTTTTCTTACTTATCCTGCATAAAAACGCACGCCACTCGTGTGGCAGCTGCCTCAGTCTGTCTGGTTCTGTTTATGATGTTATCTGTACTATGTGTTTGTCTAAACTTGGACGGGCTGGACTGAAATAATTTTCGTTGTGTCAGGATGCTGGTTCACTGACAATAAATGTTTCTGAATCTGAATGTTTAATAGCAATAGAAGCCGACATTAAACCTTGTATTATGTCTGAATTAATGTCTCTGTGATGTGTTATTCTGCACACCTCCAGCTGTGAGGAGTTTTTCTCTGTTTAATGTTAGAAAGATGAAAGAAATCTCTATACTGATGGTTTGAATTGCTCAGAGTGGTTCAGGATGTCTTCGGCAGCCTGTTCTGACTCCTGTAAATAAAGTGATGGTGATCAGAGGGGGCTGTGGACTCATGTTGGGGAGTTTTCCACACAAATATTTTCTTGCCTGAGCAGAAGACGCTCAGCCAGCTGTCCTTGGAGGGATTATCAGAAGTATGTGCCAGGACGAGTGAGCACTGATGTAAAGATGTGTAAAAGAGACGATGACTTCATGTGATGCTTGTCCAGCTGGAGGCCTCAGCTGCTACATAGCAGTGCTGATGACTGAACTCCCAAATCATTAAATTACTTCCTCCTGTAATCGTTTAGGACAAGACATCGCTTTAGCAAGTGAAGATTGTCAGTCAGTCATTTTCTGAACCGCTTGTTAAGGATTGCAGGGGAGCTGGAGCCTATCCCAGCAGGGCCGGGTTAAAAGTGCACAGGTCCCTGGGCCCAGAGTGTTCCAGGGGCCCCCTTCCCCACCGCAACATTGTGAAAACTGTGAATGAACGATATTTCTAACATCTCTCAGCCAGTGGTACCAATAGTAACACACTGGATACAGAGGTGTAACTTTCTGGCTTTTATGTACATTTTGCTTTATGTCCAAACTGCTGGTGTTTTCTTTACGTTTGCCCGTCATGGGCCCCAGGTGGGCATGGGCCCCTGGGCCTGTGCCCATAATGCCAATTGGATAATCCGGCTTTGATCATCAGGAGAGAGGCAGGGTACACCCTGGACAGGTCACCAGTCGATCACAGGGCCAGCCATTCACACTCACTCCTTGGGACAATTTAGACTAACCGGAGTTCCCACACAGAACCAGCGGCCTTCTTGCTGTGAGGCCGTAAAGCGAACCACTACGCCGCCATGTGGCCCCACACGTGCGCTCAGATCAGTTCACCAAGTATAAGAACTTCTCCCTTGGTCTTGCTTTTGCTTCAGCGTCCTCAGATGTATTCAGACCCTCCCATTAAAGAAGGAAAAAAACAGTTGACTGTGAAATGAGCTGAAATTCATTCATTCATTCATTTTCCGAACCGCTTATTCCAATTCAGGGTCGCGGGGAAGCTGGAGCCTATCCCAGCCGGCTTTGGGCGACAGGCAGGGTACACCCTGGACAGCTCGCCAGTCCATCGCAGGGCTGAGCTGAAATTAACTAAAGTAATAATTAATAAAGATTTCATGAAAATCATTACATTATTTTCTAATTCTGGTTCAACAGAAATATTTTTAAAGCATACAATTATGATAAACTAATATATGTTACGTCACTCATAAACTAATATGTTGTTGAACAATCCTTTAATGTTTCCGCTACATTCAGGTGTTTTCCGTTCCTCTCAGTCAGACTTCTGCACCTGTTGACAGGTATTTTGTCCCACTGTTCAACAGAAAAGTGCTCTCATTTGTCCAGGACCAGTTTGTTCGTTTGGTTTGTTTGTTTGTTTCTTCAGCTCAATTAAATGAAAAAAAAACACCATAATTTAACAAATCTTGAATTATGTTCCTTTCTGTCGTCTCCAGATATTTGAGTGATTGTTGTAAATTCAGCCTTTTCTTTAATAAAACACAATTAATACATTTAAGGACGACTGTGTTTGCTGTTCGTCCTGGGAACTGGTCCATCTCCGGGTCCACAAGGCTAGCGGCAGCTCCATTGTAGCATTCTGGAGCTAACCATACGTGAATTATTGCCAGCAAAATGAATACGGTTATAATACGTCCATGCACATTCACACAACATGCATAATTCCTTCAATGCCCTAGATGGATTTTTGTTCATCTTGTTTTTGTTTTATTGCAGGGATCTGTTGGACATCGTGATAACTCAATGGATATATCAACTTGTTGCAGAATTACATCAGTACTACTGGCAATAAGTAAGCAGAGGGGGTAATATGTGTTGTCCTTGTAACAGTGTTGTTTTAGACACTGTTGCTTGTTATAAACATCCATATGGCCTCTGGACAGATGCTCCACATGAAACCGAAATATCATCTTAACTACCTACACAGGAGCAATGGGAGTCTTTATCGAGGAGTGCTGGGAAGAATGGTTGAGGGGAGAAAAGATCTAAAGGTTCTATGATCAGCTGGTCTCATATGCTGGTTTGGGAGCAGGAGACTCAGAGTGGGGGTTCAGTGTCAGGAAGTGAACAACTTGAGTCAATCCAGGGCTCGCCAGGTGATGCTTGAAGAGGAGGGGAGAATAAAGTTAAAAGGTTAACTTCGGCTGGCAGAGCTCAGCTTCCTGAGCAGATTTCCTAACATCTCTGCCTGATTGTAGGGGCTCGGTGTGGGAAGCTGACCATCGGGAAGTGTCATTTTTAATGTTTATCTCAGTTGAGAAAACACAGTTTGCTTAATGTACTGTGTTTGTTATTGATTATGTTGTTCCATGTGGTGTCTACTGATTGCACATATTTTCTAAATATTCATGTTATTTTTTTTACTTCCTTTTATTTCTTTAATAGATATTTTCACCACATGTTTTCATTGTTATTTCTCCATATATTGATCATATTTCATGCTTTCTACCAATATATGTCCTAAATCATCAGTAAATTCTTGAAAACAACCATGCTTGTTGTGTTATGGGGTATCAGCTTTCCATATAGTTTGCTTTTTTTATTGAGAACACAGAAAGGTTGCTGCATGCAAGTTTGCACAAACATGTAAGACAAAAGATGAAGATTTAATAATTTAGTTGTGCAATCATGCATACATGTTGTTAAAGGAAATAAAAGCCAGAACAGCAATAGAAACAACACTAATACTAGCTGAAAAGCATTACGTAGCAATTAGAAAAAAAAACCCATTTTGGAGCGCTAAGGTTGATTTATCCAGGAAATGTGCGTGCAAGCTCATGTCCTCTACTAGAGGCCGGGCTGCTTGAAGGCACTGTTCCTATGATTGATCTCTTCTTGACGGAGATGTCTGAAGTTTCTCTAGGTATCTGCTGGAGCCACTTTCCCAGCTTTGGGGACACGGTCCCCAGTGCTCCACTGACTACAGGCACTACTGTTGTCTTCACCTTCCAGGCTTTCTCCAACTTTTCCTTGAGCCCCTATTTCTCTAGTTTCTTTTCCTTTTTCATGATTTTGCCATTGTTCAGGTTGGCTATATCAGTCACTTCGACTTTCCTCTGCTGCATATCCGTGATTACAATGTCCAGTTGGTTGGCCACCACCATTTTGTTGGGTTCCACAAGATTTTAGCTCTCTTATCCTCCACCACCTTGGATGACGTTTCTCTCAAGTCCAAAATCTGCATCAATGGCTCTGAACACTATGACAACATCTTGGTTATGGTGTTTCCATAACTTTTCCATGATGATTTACTCTCCTGCAAGTATGTTGCATAGCACCCTGTTTTTTGGGACAAGATTGTTTTAGAGTCCTTTTTGGACAACCTCCAAATGGAATCCTCCCAAATTTTGCAGACTGTACTGCCATGATTGGTACCTGTATGCTCACCTTCTGCCTTATATATATATGTATATATATATATATATATATATATATATATATATATATATATATATATATATATATATATATATATATATATATATATATATATATACACATATATATATATACAAACCGGATTCCAAAAAAGTTGGGACACTTTAGAAATTGTGAATAAAAACTGAATGCAATGATGTGGAGGTGCCAACTTCTAATATTTTATTCAGAATACAACATAAATCACAGGTCAATAGTTTAAACTGAGAAATTGTATGATATTAAGGAAAAATATGCTCATTCAAAATTTCATGGTGTCAACAAATCCCAAAAAAGTTGGGACTTTTATATATATATATATATATATATATATATATATATATATATATATATATATATATATATATATATATATATATATATATATATATGTATATATATATATATATATATATGTATATATATGTATATATATATATATATATATATATATATGTATATATATATATATATATATGTATATATATGTATATATATATATATATATATATATGTATATATATATATATATATATATGTATATATATATATATATATATATGTATATATATATATATATATATATATATATATATATATATATATATATATATATATATATATATATATATATATATATATATATATAGTGTTCGTTTTCCTCAGCCCCTTGCCGCAGTTCTTCCTGTGTGGGCGGGGTTTAGTGAGAAGGAGAAATTTGTTGAACTAAGACCTGAAGAAAAAACAGCTCACCACCAGCTGCAGAGGAGCTGCAACGTGTTCCGACGATCCTGCGGCTCCTCAACCTTGTATTTTTAAAGAAGTCCCAAAAAAAGAAATGTTAGCTCCTCCTGTGTTTTAATCGGAAACGTTACGCGGTAATCTGAGCGGTGTTGTTCATTAGCTTCAACAAAGCGGACCCTCCTAACAGTTTTAGCCACTTCTTTCTTCATCAGCCGCTATAATTCCGATTTAAAGGAGCCACTTTTCGGACTTAATGTTGCTGTAAATACACAGAAAAGGCAGTAAAGTGTCAACTTAAGGTGAGTTGTGTTATTTTCGCTTATATTTGTCACATTTAAGCAGCCGGCCGTGGCTGCGGCGACTGAAAACAATGTAAAGGACAGAAGAGCGCTGGTCTTCAGGACAAACTTTGGGTGTGGATTAACAAATAGTTTGCAGGTCGAAAGACAAATATGGCTAATTTCCTCAGATATCCTACAGTGGTAGTTTTACACAACGTAGTGCCTGAAAAGTAATGTTTCAGCCTGTAAGAAGGGCTGTAATTATTCATTAATGGGTACTTTGCGGAAAGTAGGCCAAAACTAGTCGTTTTGTACGCCCAGTCGGTACAGAAAGGAGACACGGAGTCATCCGTCTCCAGTGCAGGATATTTCAATATTTTTAAAAATTTCTTTCAGATAAAAACCCACTACAGGCTACTTTAGATCTAAAGCTGTGATATTGTTAAGATTTCGTGAAGCGTTTTGTTCTAAAAGTAGTTTTTTGTTGGGACTTTTCTGCATAGTTTTCATCCCTCACAGTGATCTCATCGTGGTTTTTTACTGTTTGCTTGTCCTTTGGTGCATTTATAGACACACCACTTAAAATGTACACTTCTCCATTTTTAGGTTGAGTTTCTAGACTTCACAGGCCTCAAGAAACTAGATGTGCAGATTACACGAAGGGGAAGGTTATTATTTGAGATACTCAGCTTCTGATCCAGTTTTAATGGATAATTGTCTGTGATGTTAATGTGTTACCTGATCACCATTGTGTGGGTTATCAGGATTTCTTTTCTGCTATACCAGAAAGTAAAATTCTGGTATTCTTGTTGGGTTGTTGGAGTGAGACATAAGTTAAACATTAAACGCTGAAAAATATTCCAGGGATATCCTCCACTGAATTAATATGATATTGCTTTGGTAAGCCATTCATGACTGTTCAAGTATCTCCTGACCACGGCTGGACTCCAGTGTGGTCAGACTGCATTATGGACTGTATAAACTGTGGTTTAGGGCACACTAAGACCTGGACATCTTTAAGCAGACCACTTTGGTTAACCAGACTCTAAGGTGTCTTGTTGAGCCTTGTCTACAGATGTAATTCAGCAATGTTGACTGCAGGATGTGAGATGGACATGCTTGATCTTGTCAGCTTCTTTAACGCCCAGCGAAAGAATGACAGCCTGAGGGGAGTTGTTTTCACCCTGGTGGATTAAAAGGAGTACAAACTTATTTTCTGGGTAAAACTAGCAATCAGTGCTGGTAAAGTTGTTGCTGCAAGGCGTAAATTTCGCTGCAAGGGAATGAATGAAACACAAGTTAGTGTGTGATCTGGCTCAGCTTCATAATGACATGGCGACGGCAACACATCGAGTCACGGAAAGGGCTTGTTCTTTATCTTGCATGGATTCGGCTAATGCTCACCAGGCCTGGTAATAACAGACAGGAGGATGGCCGTGTCTACGGACTGTAGACAGCTGAATCACTTCCCTTAGTTACATTGTTGTGATGTTTAACTATGGAGTGAGTGGCTTGAAGGAAGGAGCATCCGGGGCAGTGTGAAGGGTCATAAGTTACTCAACACCAGACATTACCCCGTCTTGTCTCAGAAGATATGAGTCATGGGTGACTATTATTCCAGTCATGATTAGATGAAGCTTTTAAGGAGGCCATGCTTGAACGTTTCATCCTTTTCAGCTGAATCAACGTCGCTATCCTCACAGAGGAGGCATACAAATAATAATAATAATAAAAAAAAGAGGTTGTCAGGTGGATCCTAAGAGGTATAGCTGGTTTTATAAATCCATAGATAACAAAAATTCATGTCTAAATAGTATTTTCAAGCTAAAATATAACCAGAAGTTTGTCTAGTTGGCTTTTCTTTAAACATTTAAGATTGGTGTTATTCGCTCAAGTTTGACTGTTTGTGAAAAAGGATAAAAAGACAAACAAAATGTCTTTTGAATATATTGTAGTAAAATCCAGCAGTAAAAGTCTAATGTCGTGTTATTTTACTTCTTTGAAAGACCAACAGCAGGCCATCAGCTGCTTTCTCCCCAGCTTCACTGTAAACTCCCCGGCTGCTTGTCATACCGTTAGAAAGCTTCGAGTGTCGAGATTTGATTGATGTAAATAATATAGAGACTACAGCAGGTACAGTCAATACCAGAAGCATTGAAGAAAAATTATCTGTAAAAACCTCATGGTAAATCTACTAAGATGTTTTCCCGACAATCCGAATTAGAAAACCCGTAAAGGAATAGTTGCTTGAATATGTTGCCGCAGATTGTTGTCGGATCAGATGAGCAAAGAACTGAGCTTCAACGTAGTCCGTCTTATGAGTCAGTTTGCATGGAAGCGTTTTTAGTCATTTTCATATGTATTTTGCATCTCAAATATTGTTAAAAAGGCGACGTTTTGAAAAATGTTGCAAACATTTCACAACAGTATGAAATGCCTGGAAGAACATGTTACAAATGACTCTTCCGCAACCTTACAATGACATGAAAAATGACATACTGAAGACGTTTAATGACATTAAATTTTACCATTCCACCTCTAGTCAAGTCTAAACATGTCCCTTTATATAAGCCCATACTCTATGGAACTGTGTTACATGGTGTTTATAGATCATATGTTCCAGATAACCACGTTGACAAAACCCCAGGAGAAACCCTGATCTGTTTCAGCAGACTGGGGACTGGATGAGCATAAACTAGTCTGCACATCGAGCTAATTGTTCTTTAGAAATTAAAGTATGTTGATCTTTGAAAGGGTGTACTTGGATTATTATTGCATTATTGTTATTATAGTTGAAAATGGTCTCAAAATGACAACAGTAATCGCTTAGCGCAGTATTATTGTTTATCGCAATAATTTCTGAGATACCGTATTTTCACGACCATAAGGCGCACATAAAAGTCTTAGATTTTCTTCAAAATGTGCGGCGCGCCCTATAGTGCAGTGCGCCCTTTGTGTGCGTGTTGTTGTTGTAATCGGACGTAGTAGAGAACACCATGAGAACGTTAAAGGGTGAAGCGTGGGCGTTGATCGCATATAAAAGAACAGGTATGTGCGTTATGCAGAACACCTTTTTCTAACAACCCTGAAAATGGCAAAAAGACACGCTTATGAAGCACAGTTTAAACTGAAGGCCATCCACTACGCCAAGCAACATGGAAATCGAGCAGCCGAGAGAGAATTTAAGATTAATGAATCGATGGTTCGCAAGTGGAGGAAGATGGAAAACGAGCTCCGACAGGTAAAGAAGACGCAGCTGAGTTTCCGTGGACATAAGGCAAGGTGGCCCGAGTTGGAGGACAGACGCTTGGGCTAACGTGTCTGCTGGCACTGTTGTCCGCGCTTTCGCAAAAGCCGGCATCATTTTCGAGGAGCCGCACGGCACGGAAAGTGACTGACAGTGAAGAAAGTGAACCTCGCATGTTTGTTGGAGATTTAGCGCAGCTGTTCAATTCAGAAACAGAGGATGAGGACTTTGATGGGTTTGACTGATGACGATTATTGGTTAAAAAAAAAAATGTGAGTACCAAACTCAGTTTTGGTCCCGGTCTATTTTTAAATACGCACACTTGTGTGCTTGTTTTATCCGCGTGTTTTACCATGCCCACGCCTATTGATGATTGATTGATAATTAAAAAATGTTAGTAATCAATACTTAAATAAAGCACAACCAAACTCGGGTTTGCTCCCGCTCTATTTTTAAAAAAGGCACACTTGTATGCGTGTGTGCATTGAGAATGTTAAAGGGGGAAGTGTGGGCGTGGATTGTACCGGTATATAAAACCCACGCCCTATGGTCAGGTGCGCCTTATGTATGTGTTAAATACAGAAAGGGCGCACGTAACTCAGACTGCGCCTTTTAGTACGGTGCGCCATATGGTCGTGAAAATACGGTAATTAATCGTATGGCAAAATTTGTTACCGTGACAGCCTTACATCTTTAGTCTCTGATGTTCTTGTTTGTCGCACCAACATTGAGTTGGTGCGACAGAAGCTACGGTTACATGTTTTATTTTTAAATTCTAAAATAGATAATTCTGAATTTAAGTATTCTACTTTGAGTTTACCTGAAAATAGTCATTGGAGTTTACCAGAAAACACGTTTATTCACCTTTACTTAATTCAGCTTTAGATCTTGGGGTTGGGAAGGGTTCTGATTGGACGCAGTAGGGGTGTCTATACAGAGACATTTCTGTTTGTCCGCTGTTCTTTTGCTTTGATAAAGAAATTCATTGGTAGTTTTTCAAAAACAAGCACCAGTAAAAAATTTTGTCCAAGAAAAAAAACTTGACAATAAGGGGAAGGAGTTACAATAGACTGATTTCAGACTTGCTCCACATAAAACTGACTGAACCCTCGGTGCTCCTGAATAATCGCGCTGTCTTGCATAGTTTTCCATGACATAGTGTGGAGTTTGTTGAACTGGAATGCATTATCTCATCCCTCCGAGGGGGAATGGCTGTTTGGGATCTCCTCCATATGACAATTAAAACCCCAGACAAGTCCTGCGGTTTGTTCTACTGTTGAAAAAAATACAGATTTAATGAGTCGCAAATCATTTTTCACATTTTAACAGACTGTATTTATGGGACAGTATTATGTTATAGCATGCCGTGTTTTTTAGCTTCACATGTGTCGGCCTGCACTTATCCCTACAGAACGATCAGGCTGCAGCAATCTATGGTTAATGCTGATCAATACCAAAGTATGGGGTAAATGAACAAACTTCAACTTGTTAAATTAATCAAAATCACTTTGCGTTTGTAATCAAACTTTGCTGCAAGTGACGACCGGACAGATGGAGCCGTTTCCGAGCAGGTTGGGTTTCCTTCACACATGTTGGGTTCCTGATCCTTCAACAGCCTGTTGGAGTGAAAAACACAGCCGGGGTGTGGTCTTCATGACGGAAATGGAGCAAGAGTCATGCTGAGCTGTTTGGGGGAACTGATAGAGAGAGAATAGTCGGCTTACAAACAGAGGAAAGAGGAAGAGCACGTGGGTCTTTATGTAGACCACCAGATGTGACCCACCCTGCAAGGACAGTGCTGACCTGTGCTGGGCACAACTGTCGGCTTTCCATGTTTTTCACTCATTCATGATGAGGGATCAGTGTGCTTTGCTGATGCAGCTGTAAAATTATTAAAAGTACAAGTAGAAGTAGTTGGACCATTGGAAATCTAATGTCAATAAGTTGTTTAAACAAATTTTCAGAAGTTGGAAAAAGGAATGAAATGCATGTCAAGTCTAAAATTAGAGGGGTCAGATAATTACAGATGAGGATTCAGATACATGAGGTAAAACAAACAGCACCGCTCTTGAACCAAAAATGGTCATTTTTTAAATGCGAATAGATTTGTTACAGCAGATTTTTTAGTCGTACCATGTTCACTCAGTGCTGTTGGAGCTACTTTAGCCTGTTTACATGCACACAAAAAAATCGGATTTCTGAAATATAGATTATTTATCTGATCATGTTGGCATAATAATCTCATTATCTGGTTCTTTATCAGATAACAGCAGCTATGTAATAATAGCTGTGTTTCTATTACATTTTTTCACAAATTAAAAGCCATATTTGTGGGTTTCTGAAAAAGACTGTTGCGATTTGCGGATATTTTCATTAAACAGTGTTTAGCACACAAATTTCACAAGAGGAACGAGAAAATTTCGACTTATGATAGGTAGCCACGTAGCGTTATTTTGAAGTTTTCTACTTGCTGAGAATTTGCTTCAGCTTTTGAAGGTTTTCCCCCTCATTTCCTTTTCTAAAACTATTCAATTTGCCGTTGTTTGTTCCGCACCACACCATTTTTACTGGAAATGAACTGGTCACGGCCCACGTCACGTCCGGGGACACGTAAATGCGGAAAAAGTGTTTCCAATACACTTTTGCGATATATTTCCAAATCAAAACGCCTGAAGAACCACCCCATGAAAACGTAAAAACTTTTTAGCGATATTTGAGACTCTTTTCGAAATGTAGATGTTTTTATTAGCGTTTTTTAAAATTGCGTTATATAGTTTTTGCGCAATTCTAGATGTAATGGAAACGCACATTATGAGAAAACGGATTAACACACAGATAACACGGATTTTTACTTGGTGATCCAGTGTCTTTGTTCATTTAGATCTGTATGTCTGTTTTTTTCATTTTTCTCACCTGCACATGTCAAAAATGCACTGGTTCCATCTTTTCAAGATCTGTTAAAAAATACATATAAGAAGTTTAAACAAAGTAAAACATTAATGTATAGTGTACTTTGCAGGCTTGTTGGCTGCACACAGCTAATGTTAAGACCGGCACCACCATGTTCAACTGGGACTGGATGTTTAGGAAGCAACAGGACGTTTTAGTAATATTTCACTATGTTCATATATTCCAACAGAAATCTGGTCACAGACTGGGAAATGTAGACCAGATCTTACTATTAGTTATCAGAATACTACCACTTGTTTGATATTGGTGATCATGTAAATGGCTAATTGGATTCGCAGCTAGTAATGAAGCTCTCATGACCTCATAGCAAACAAGCCTGTGAGCTATAAGAGCATTTAGAGATGGTGTTATTATATTGTTTCCTGCTGGGTGTTTTGCACCACGGTTTCTGATAATCATAAATTTTTCATCAGTGTGATGTTCCGTGTTTAAGTGGCATGGCTCCCGATAGATGGGTTGTCCCACTCTGCTTTTATTCAGCTTTGTTTGTGTAGTTCCTGAGTTCCAGTGAACAGTCGTCTGTGCAAAAGGCTGTCTTTCTTCTTCAATCCAGTTTTCATTCTGTAGGTTGCAGCTCAGAGGTTTATTCCTAGAGCAAAGGTTTGTTTTTTCAATATGAATAAACAGGAAGGTGAAAGAAATTAGAATAATGCAAGAAATAAATTGATTTGATTGAATGTATTTAAAACTTGTGCTCTTGACTAGGGGTGGGAAATCGAAATAACAAAATGAATATCGGGATTTTTTGCTTAATAATTTTAAAATAGATTTTTTTTTTTGTTAAAAATCTTTTTTTGTGAAAATGATTTTTATTTAGTTAAAAAAAATAAATTTTTCTTCTGGTTAAATCTATTTTTTTTGGTCAAAAATCTATTTTTTTTATTTCAAATATATACAAGTTATCCATCATAAAAAAAATTGTCATTTTTATTGATCTTTGTACTTTTCCTGGGCATTATAGCAGCAGAATGATAGTCTAGCCACTGTGTTGTTTTTTCCTAATTGAGATTAAGAAAATAAATTGAAAAAAAAAAAAAAAAAAAGTTTCTTTTCTTGTGTTTGTTTTTAGTCTAAAAAAAATCAGCAATCAAAGAATCATGAGAATCGCAATCTAATTTGAATTGGCACTCCAAAAATCCGAACCGAATCGAATTGGGACAAAATTATATTGTCAGAGACTACTCTTGACTGAATGTCAAATGTACCAAGAGAGCATAACATTAGTGTGGTATAAACACACACGATCATTCTGAAGTCAGTGGTGTGAAATGATAAGTTCATAAGTTAAAATGGTCTTAGGGAAGTGGAATCGGTGTTGGCTTCTCTTTTCATAAGGAAAAAAGTGAGTCACCTTTCAGAGTTGCAGATACAATGTGGTTAACCTCTAATCTCATGAGAAAGCAAGCGCTGAAAAACCAGCAAAGGTTGCGCCACCAATGTCAGTATTTTCACTTTCCAGTGAACACAGAGGTTAATGGTTACCATTATCTGTTGGTGTTTTTACTTTGAATTGACACCAGATCATCTCATGTTTAAACCTTATTTGTTGTTGTTTAATCACTAGTTTAATGAGTGTCAGTGATTAGAAGTGGACTACTGGTTGCTTGCTAAGCACTGAGCAGGGAACACTGTTGCCAGATGCTATTGCAACCTGGTTTCGTCTCATATACTGTGAGCACAGCCATATGGCAGAATGTTATTAGACCCGAGTGCTGAACTGTGGTCACCCACAAACTAAACATGGGCTTTGTTAAGAAACACTAAATGCTCACAGATGTGCTCCACCTTTGGCAACACTACACTTCTCTGTTGCTAGCGCCATTTTACAGAGGGGTCATAGAAGCAGGCTATCTGCTGAGCTTATGGATGTTTTTTGCTTTTTATGAGATAATAGATCTCTTTGACTTCACGCCACCTGCACTCCGGCTATACGTCGGCCTGAGGACTTTCAGTTCATGAGACTTTATTCATTGCTACTCCCAACTTAGAGCTTTTCTGTCTGCAGAAATATAGTTTTGGTTTAATATTTCTAAACGTCAGAGAATGGTCGCATTATTAAAAATGTAGTTTTCTTTGAGTTTAAGTGTTTATAAGAAGCACTGTTAGGAAAAATCTTTATTTGCTTTTTTATTTCTTAATTTTGTCACATTTTATTAATCAAATATTCATGGTGACACTGTTTAGACAAATATATGAACTATAAGATTATTTTCTGCGTTTACTTGCAGCTTTGTTTTATAACTTGTATTAAAAGTTGTTTGGTTTCTCAATATGTCGGTGAGTACTACCCTGTGCCAGAAATGTCTTTATTGATATCCTTATTAATCCTTATTGAATATTTCCATAATTTTATACGCCTATTCTTACTGTGCACGAGTTTAACTTGACCCCCACTAAAAGCCCCGCCAGTGACATTGGAGAGATCTTTTGCACCTTTGCTCCACCTAACGAAGCTAATGCCGAATCTGCCTTTCGTCTTGTCTCGTCTCTGAGCTCTCTCCAGTTAGTAAGTCAGTCCAATGTTTACTCTTGTTTTCTATTCGCTCTTTATTTACCCACGTTTATAACAGCCAGTGTGTTGAAGTGTAGTTGCTGGCGTGTGAGGCAGTGTTACAGACTTGAACACGTTTTTAACCGTGGTTTCTCAGCCTCTGAATGCTGCAGGACAGTGCCATTTCCAGGAATGTGCAGAATTACTGTAAATAAAATGAGTCAAAAGCGCAGTGTGTTTAAATTTGGGAACTTGTGTTGTATAGCTTTAAGCAAATTAAAAAACTTTGTGCAATAAGGTTTCATTAGTGGAAAATAATTTAATTAGCAGGTCTAAATGTGTGATTAAAATGTTACTAACGAACTGTTAATATAAACTAGGTCTGGGCGATATGATGATATATACCATCTGGATGATAGAAAAGGTCTGCCGTTTCATATGGGGCTCTATTGTTTACGCCATAAAAGGTGCTTTACTGCAGTATTTTACGTCAAGAGGCGTTTTACAGCATGCACGCTGCAATACATAAACAAACATAGAGAAATATGGTAGCAGACACATTTCATAGCAGGATAATTCACTAAAAGATGACCAGCCAACCAAAACCGATGAGCTTGTTCATAAAATCAATCAATCAATCAAGTCAGTCAAACTTTATTTGAGCACTTTCACATACCTCAAAGTGCTGTACAGGTAAAATAAAAATAAATCAACATTAAAAGCACGAAAATAAAGACAACATAATAGTTGAAAGACAGAATAAGACAGAAAAGACCTAGTGCTCCTGCTCTCCGGGGTTAAAAGCCAACATAAAAAGATGAGTTTTCAAAAGAGATTTAAAAGCACTTAAAGTCCCAGCAGACCTCACCGAAAGAGGGAGACTGTTCCAGAGTTTGGGGAAAAATAGGGGAAAGTGCTGTAGCACGGATGTGGTTTGGATATAAAAAGACAGACGTGGAACCAACAAGACTAGCTCACAGTCCCAACAACGGACTCCGACACAACTAACTCATTTAATCACCTGTACAAGAATCAGGATAAAGAATACAGAGAGTCAACGAGCAAAAGCAGCGTCAAGTGGTGGCGAAAGCGCTCATAATACACTCCAGACGCAAACGCTGCAACAGGCATTTACTCGTGAAACGCCATACGGCCATAGTTCTCCCAGATGGAAGGAGATCCCTGCTGCCGTTGCCAAGAACATCTGACACATTACTGATGACTGACAAAATAACACAAACAATTTTATATTGTTATGTATATTGTTATGGGGATAAAAAAAAAATTAGCTATATTGATTATATAAGATTTTGGTCATATTGCCCAGCCCCAATGTGAACAAACACAAAGATGGCATAAAGGAAGGTTTCGCCTTCTTGGGTGAATTGCATAATAGGAGTATGTAGGCCTGTCAGCTACAAAATATTCGACTTGGATATGAGATCTTTCAGCATAGCTGACTGAGTTGGACGTGGGTGGAGTTGCATGGTCCATCTGACTTTTATTATCACAGAAAGTCTGTGTATATATTCTTGCTGAAGCGTAAAGTGGTAAACTAGTTGATTCATGTGGGCTTGCATGGTGTTAAGTACTGATGTGAGGTTTTTCTCACGGTAAACGTTTAGTGTTGTGAGTTAAACTCATAAAATGGATGTTCTAAAGATGGATAAAAAAGGCCTTTCATACAGCTAAACAGATTTGAACAGTTAAGTCATTGTGCTCTGGTCACACTCATACGTGTTGTAGGTCATTATGCTCAGCGTTCCTACATATTTCATTTTCTTTTGCTAATTTGGCAAACATGCTAGCAGCTTATGTTTGTAACATTTAACTTTCTCACATAAAATCCGCTTACACATTCTCCTGAGAAAGGATGTTCAGCTGTTCTTGCTCACCGCTGAAACATAATTGGCAAAGTAGGCAGAAAAATGACAAGAAGTCGATTGTTTTCAGCAGAGGAACGCTCTGTGTGGATTTACATCAGAGAGCCTGGCTGTGAGTCCTGAGGCGTACTTTCAGACTGTAGATTGAATCAAAGCATCTCTGAACTGTCTGACCCTCGCAGCAGACGGTGTGACACAGCAACTGCTTCAGATTGAGTTTCATTCGGCTCTTTCCAGCTGCTGCTGGAAGAAAAACCTGGATTAAAATACCTTTTTATGGACTGAAGTAACGAGACTATGGCCTGAAAAGGAAAGGAAATAAAATTAAGTAAAAAATACATCATTAATCTCAGAGGTTCAAACACATTTGGGATAAATAAAGTATCTTTGATTTGATTTGACATACATTGAAAAGCCAAGACAATGGGGTGATTTATTGCTCTAAATGTGTCAAATATCATAAAAATTACATGAACAGTCAGGATAATGACACTGATCTATATTTTCTGTGTTTTTGGGCTTAAGGTTGTATCTGAGGCAAGTACCTGAGCCGTATATGTTTTGGAAGACATTTGTCATAATAGTCATTGAGTTATAAGGCAGATGCATAAGGTTTGGGGTGTTTTTTTTAGTACAATATCCCTGTTTTCTGCATTTACAAGCAAGAAAAGTCCAACATTTCAGCCTTGGACAGTTGTCTGAAAGGGCATCCGTAATGCAAACATAAATCTACAACCTGAAGGCATCTTATGTTTGCCCTTTTCTGTTTTAAACTGGGTTATTTTCCAGCTGACAGCATTAGTGACGGCACTGAAGGAGCTGAGCTGCTGTGGATGATAAACAGAAACTAAATTGTGATGAAAAGTTCTAACAATAACTTTCATCAGCACATATATAAAATGACTTCAGTGTCTGTTTTCTCCTGCCTGACCATACAAAGTCATGATGAGACACAGTTTACACCACGTTCCTCTAAATATTAGGTTCTCAGCTCAGTCTGTGAGGCTACTCAGATTGTTTGCACAATGAGGAAGGATGGTGACTATTTCAGGAACATGTAAAATAAGACAAAAAAAGGCAAAACTTCATGCAACTCTACCCCAAGCAAAATGTGTTGGTACAGATTTTTGTTTAGCTTCTAATGCTTTTTTATTTTATTTTATTTTTTTTTTACCTGTTTTGCTTCTTTTTGTTGAACTGACACCATGCCAGTTTGACACCTTTTTATCTCTGATGAGCAGTTTGACCACAAGCTGGTGTGTTTTCAGCCTCCTGACTGTTTGCACTGGAAGCTATCGGCTCTTATCAGCTGTTTTGCTGACACACTTTGTCGTCTTTTCAAATCATTTCAACCAGTAAAGTTTTCTCCTTCAGCACTCAGGCTTTCAGCTCTTTCTACTGTGTAGACACAAATATAATATTTTTCTTTTCCAAACAACAAAGGGAGAAAATTAAACTTATGACAGAAGGAACATAAAAGTTGTTGCTGTCCATTTTTTTTAATGGCGGGGTGGGACATTGGGCCTTTACGGACGGCAGTCCATCTTCTAGATTTTAATTTGAGGTTGTTTAGAGTTAGTCATCTTTAGAGAGTATTGCCACAGACACCATTCCTTCAGAATAATGGAGACTCTGCATGCCATCTTTCTGCAATTTGCAGCTCTGTGACGGATGAACCCCAGAGCTGTAAACAACGCTGGTCTTCAGGAATGTTGGGGTGGAGCCTTAATGGTGAAGAAAGTAATTAGAGTTGGTGTTAGTCTGAGTTTTATGATGCATTTTGATGTTTCTTAATGAATCTTATTCATCCTATTATTCGCGTCCAGTTTTTGTCTCCAGAAATTAGTGCAAAAACGATCCTCTGCATGGTTGTTTGCTGTTGCATGGTTGTAAGATCATAACCGCTCTGATGGGGAACATGCATCTAAGTTAGGCTGCACGTCACAGGATGTGCTAGCTTTGTGGCAGCCTGAACCCTCTGTCCCACTTCACAGAAGCAAACGTGTTAGATTCTAACTCGGCAGTTACATCCTTTTTTTTTTTTTCTTTTTCTCACCTCTTCATCCTTCAGATTAAACTGGAAAATCGTCCTTCTCTTGTGCAGTGAGAAAAGGACCCATTGACCCTGATTAGCTGAATAATTAACTGGCTGAGGCTATCTCAAGACATTTGTTGATTCAGCTGCCCTCGACAGAATATGTCCTGCATAATTCCCACCGAGGTGCATAAACGGAGCTCTGGGTCTCTTCGTTTTGAGCGCTGTGCACTCACTCAAGGAAGTGTGTCACTGGAGTTGTTTGGGAATTGGGAACGAGATTCAGGAAGCCATGCGGAGCAGCCTGACCAAATATGGATGCATCGAACCACTTGGTTTTCATTCATTTCCACTACTGAAGCATGGCATGTTTAACCTTCCAGGACACAAGTGACTTGGGGTGAAAACTTCACTCAAAGTCGAGCCTGTTGGTAAATAATGTTAGATCTGCCCTGGAGATTTTCTGTTTGCTTTGCTCCTGAGCTAAAAAGCTTGGATTCACATGTTGTATGAATTAAATCAAGAAAATATCGTTTTCATTTGCACATCTTTTAGCTACTGCCCTTCTCCTCTGTTATTTCCTCCGTGCTCACAGCTGTCATCACGTAGGACTTAGAAATCCTGAAATGCAGTCAGAAAAGAAGCATGTAGGTTCATGGAAATGCTGATGATGTGGCAGCCGATCCCGGCTGAGTGAAGATGAATCACTGCTCTACGTTCAGGATGGGAAAATGTGGACCAGTCCCTGGAATTGCTCCACATGTAACCGAGAGTTTTCACCTCGTTGCAACATGTGACAAACCCATTTGTCACAAAACAGTCGTTTTTCTTTGTGGCTGAATTGAAATGCTGATTATAAAGAATGCGGTTCAAGTGTCATTCCAGTTTGTAGCTGGAAATCTGCAGGGTTTTACTGATGTGTGTTTCGCAGTTGCGTTGAAAACTAAACCAGATATAAAAAGCATGCTTGGTTTTATAACCACATTTTCCTGTGTTTGCACTCGCAGGCGACGTGTGATCATACCTCGCAGAAGCTATTTCCCATGTGTCATTTTCTTGAAAGAAAACCTCTAAAAACCCCCAAAAATTCAGAACTTCCTGTTTATTATTGTCATTTAGACTTGGCTGCATTATTTGTAAAATAGTTGTGAAATAGCTGTATTTCTAATTTTATATTAATATTCAGTGTTTTTATTATTATTTTTATTATTCAGCAGCGTATAACCAAAACAAGCTCCTAGTCTGTGAATTGTTCAAAGACAATGGCAATAAAAGTTATTCTGATTCTAAACAGGTTTTCTAGGAGAAAATGCTTCCTTGTATAAGATATTAATTTTTTTTTTTTTTTTTTTTTTTTTTGGGGGTTTTTTTTTGTCTCATAGATGGATCTGCATCTTCTTCTACTAGTGACGTTATCCACAGTCCTCTCTGGCAGCTGGGCACAGCAAGGTAAGCAGAAAACATGAAAGTTTCCAGGTTTTCTTCTGCTTTTGCTCCATTTTCATCATCTTAATAAAGTTTACGGACACAATACCCGTATTCAGTGTTGTATCTCATATAGTCATTGTTATTTTAGTCCTTTTTTATCAGTTTATAAATGTCCCTTTTCAGTCTCCGTCCATGTTTTTATGACTGCAGTAGTCGTCCTGGCTTCCACACAAGATGAAGTCATCTCTCGGTCAGCTGCTTGGAGCTTTTCCCAGCATGACTCACTTCTCAGACCCGGCCGAGGGGCTGCCTATTTGCTTTTGCTTTTTTTTTTTTTTTTTTTTGCTTACCTTTTTTTTTGCCCAACGCTGGTTTGTTCGTGAAGTAATGGAAAATGTGTTTGTCATCTTGGCTCTCCTCGTCTCTTTCAGATGGAAGCATATGCATCAATGCAAACGCACAGTCATGTGGGGAATGCATCCAGGTCTCGGAGATATGCGGCTGGTGCTCGGATGAAGTGAGTCGAATCAGCCAACATCCTGTGAAGATTTTTTGTCTGGAGTGAAACCTCTCTAGAGGATCTTTGACTGTTTGTCTTATATCTCTGGGCTGGTTGCTGATATTAATATTAATTGGAACTAAATCACATGACACACGTCTAACATTTCACTTTAATACGGAGGAAGGGATCATGGTTAGATTAATTAAACACAAAACCAGGATTATTAGGACAATTTGCAATCCAATGTTTTATTAGATAGATAGATAGATAGATAGATAGATAATATTAGATAGATATTAGACGATAAGATCAAATGAAACTCTGTTTTCTTATACTAAGCTAAACTCTCATGCACAGACATCTGCTGGACTTTATAGCTTGTGCTGTTATAACCTTTGTAGTTCTGCTATCTTGTGATCTATTTTAGTAACTCTACTAATTAAAAATCATCTGGTCAGCAACACAAACAGATCACGTACATTGATGTCCTGCAGCCTCAAGACAAGTGATTCAATAGAAAACTGACTTTTGCAAAAGTTTAATGCCATTTCTTTGCCAGCTTTTGATAAATTCTGAGGAGATTTCTGTTTTTAATCCCAGTGTGGATTGTTTCTGTCAGGTGAATCATAGTTTACATTAATGCACTGATCTCGTGACCAGTATGAAAATAGAATAACTCAATCCTTTATTAAACTGTGTACCATTGCCTGTCCAGATGTGCACACAGCTGTTCATGCCAGTAGATGTGATTAGGACTCGCAGTAATGGCGGTGCCTTAAGATGGTCAACACACAAAACAGCTGCTGTATTCAACTCCTTGTGGTTGAACTGAAGGTGGCAGCTACAATTATTCAGCCTGTCTTGCCAGAGTATCTGTGTTCGTCATCTCTTTTCTAACCGACATAGCTCTATATAGCTGACACTCTGTTCAGATTAGCTCCAACTTCTCCATTTTCTTTCATTCCTCTCGCTAAGCTCCACCACTTCATCCATCGCTCCACGTGCTCCATAGCTGCAGCCATCAGCTTCTAAATGGAGCATCCAGCACAGTAAGAGTCCATTTGATTCTCTGTTGATCAAATCAAATAAAATCAAACTTTATTGCACATGGAACGTGACTGCATGGCAGCACTTGGAACAGTGTCATGTTACTTCCTTTAAACATACACATAAGGCCACTGATTATTGCAGTTTAGACAGTTGTTGCAGTATGTTTGTCTCACAGACTTATATGGTGGGGAAGGTACATTTTTTTATATATTGTGCAGCCCTACTTTTTATGTAAGTAGTGTAGAGTAGAGAGCAGTAGAGCTCTTGTGCTTTGAGTAAACCAAGACAAAACCACAACTTCTCTATCTGGTTACTGACCTCAGTGCTACCTCTCATCTTTACTGGATATTTATGCTGAATAAAGTTGTTGAATTTGATGTATTCAGCTGGTTTTTTTTCACCTGCAATAAATGAGAAAAAGGGATACCGCTCTGTTTTTCCCATTTTTATTTAATGAATTAAATTAACCAAATGGAAGATGGCGACTTGGTTTAGTTTTTTCCTCTCGAATCCTGGAAGTTGTTTCTGCTCTGTGATGAATTAATCTAATCATCGTGATAAATACATACAGAATTAAATATTTATTCATCCATCCATCTTTGGTGCTTATCCAGGGTCGGGTTGCGGGGGCAGCAGCCTAAGCAGGGAAGCCCGGACTTCCCTCTCCCCTCATTAACCAAATCTGCAGGGGGGATCCAGAGGCGTTGCCAGGCCAGCCGAGAGATATAATCCCTCCAGCATGTTAAATATTGTCTGACTTTATTTTACATTTGCATTAAGAAAATAAAAATGAAGAGTTTCCAGCAGCAGAAAGCTCAAACCTGCTGATCACCATCTATCGATGTCGGGCTCATAACCTGCTCTGGAGCCTCTTTAAAAAGAGAAAAGCCACCTTTTTTTTTTTCAGGTTTAGCTTTCTGTATTTATTACAGTCTCTGATCTGAACGCTCATCTTGAGTTTCACTTTAAATTCAGCCCCATCGAGAAACAGTTAACATAAAGCGCTCATTTATTGGTGCCCAAATAGACAAACATATATTCATTTACAAATCTGTAGCATCAACACTATTACTATCAATTTTACCATCTGTGTTTTCTGATTTGTTTCAAAGGAAAACAGACAGAAGACACAAACCTTCAGTATCTAAAGCGCTCTGATGTCTTCACTCACCATGAGCTGATTGAGTTCATGTGGTGGAATAGTGACATGAATATGGATATGCAGAAGATTTTACTCTTGTTTATCTTTTGATGACTGATAATTGGAAACAGAAGCAGTCTTATCATGTAACACTCAGAAGGACATCAATTTATCCCTCCGGAAATTGTCATTTTCCACCCTTAGTAAATATCCCTAAATATCATCTCAATATTCTATTACAGGCTTCATTCTTCAGCTTTTATATTGCAAAAAGAGATCTGTGATTGGACAGCTTAATGGTGCCAGACCACACGCTACATTACCTTTGTTTTTCTTTTCATGTTTGGTATTTGTCAGAGCAGAAGCACATTCCTGTTCCTGTCTGTACTTCTCCATCTGGACTACCTGCTGACTCACATCAGACTCTGAGATTGTGAAACACAAACCAGCAGCAGTTTTTCTCATTTTCATGTTTGGTTGCTGCCTTTTTTACCAAATAAGGTCATATATCTACAGTTCTGGGGTGCGTTTGGTTTCATATTTCACCGTTTATCTTATCCAGTATTTCAGACGTCTTCCAGCCTTCCTTCACTGCGTTAAGAAGGTTCCACGCATTTCTGTGTGATCAAGTTGATGAAAACAAAACAAACCTGAAGTTTGACCATTTTATGTTCCTACGTCTCCATTAGCTCATTGTTCTGATTTGTTTTTAATCCTTCAGATTCATCTAACATGCATGGTTACCAACAGGAACAAATAGGAGGCTTATTTGAATCATGTGCTTTTAAAAGAATTGGGTCAAAAGTGCTATTTTTGCTTTTGACTGAATTCATTGTCTCCGATTCTCTCTCCACAACGCCTTGTGGGATTTCATGTGCGTCCAATCTACAGCATATTCTCACTGACTTTCCCTGCCAGTCATCTGTTTCTCTTCATCCCGGCCTGCTTATGAACAATAGCCTACAAATCAGAGCAGTTTATATAAGAGAGATGGTTTTCAAGGGCTTCACCGCCTGACGGAGTATCTGGATTTTTTCTGATTGGGATTTAAAACCCAAAGAATAGTAAAATTGGCCAAAACAATAACCAAAAATTAGCCAAAACAACAGTCTATCAGTTGTCTTTTAGCAACATGAATGAGTGCAGAGGCCTTTTTAAATAAACTACAAATTTCCAGATTTATTTCTGTAGCCCTTTATCTGTGTACGATGCAACAGTTCTCAGTTTTATTATTTAGCTTTTCACCTACGTGCAAAGTTTCAATCCACAAAGGGTGTTGGTGTAACAATTTTAAAAATCCTCGAACATTTCTGCCACCTTTGTGTCCACACACCTTTTTTTTTTTTTCATTTTAAACCCTGGCTTGATTCCTACAGTTTCAATTCCTCCATCTTTAAAAAAAAACAATGGTTTGGTACTGAATATCGCATATTTTGCGTTTAGAGTAATTTGTTAACATCCTCTTCTTCTTTTTTTAGACTTTCCTTTCTCAGGGTGAGGCGAAGTCGGCCCGCTGCGATGATTTGGAGTCCCTGAAGAAGAGAAAATGTGATGGGAGCAAAATCGAGAACCCTCGTGGAAATATTAAAATTGACAAGAACAAAGCGGTTACTACACGCAAGAAGGCAACTGACACGAGCGAGAAACCTGAGAAGCTGAGTCCCGATCAGATCACCCAGATACAGCCTCAGAAACTCACCCTGACACTCAGATCCGGTAAATATCCAGCACATCTGTTCATGCCAAGTCTGCCTCAAACTGCTGAATGATGACTTGAACTGGCTAGGAGATAATTTCATTTGGACAACCAGCCTCTATCTGCTGTATGTCTGATCTTTGATGGATATTACTGTATTTATTCAAAGAATCAAAAGCTTGAATAAATGAAACAAGGTTTAGCCTCCATGCTTGGTTCATGTACAGAGGACTTTTCAATGCTGGTTTTTAAGGTTAGAAGTTGTTTGGCTTATATTTTAGCTAGAGCTCTAAGGTCAACGTATTACACGTTTCTTAGGACACATTCACATCAGCTTTTTTTTTTATTTGAATTCGAGTCTGTTTCCTTAGAAAGTCCTCTTCGCTTGGGGAAAAGTAAAATGTGCAAATTGGATCAAAGAAGTGGACTCAGTCTGCCTACAAACGCAGGTCTCGGTTGGTTTCATGCGGACCAAATACAAGTAGACTAAAAAACAAAGTGCATTGTGGGTTCAGCATACAGTGACCTGCATGGAGCGTATGGGATAATAGATGGCTCTGAATTTGGTCGAAGTTCTGATTCACATCTGATCAACTGTTTTATGCAGCTCCATATTTTCTTGCAACTGTTGGAGACTGAAACACGTTTCTTTTATTAAAAGGTCGGATTTGTTTTAGAAGTGCAGCCTGAATGCAATCTTCGGTCCAGAATAATGTTGCCCAACAGAACCAAGTCCCCATTGGTGCTGGGACCAAGTCTAGCGGACCATCCTGATGTGAATGCACCCTTGCGCACATTCACATCGGCCTTTTGATTAAAATCTGAGTCCCATTTGCTCGGAAAGTCCACTTCGTTTGGGGAAACGTGACAGCACTAAATTAATTCTGATTCTGATCAAAGAAGCCGACTCGGTTCGCCTACAAACGCAGATCTCAGTCCGTTCAAGTGGACCAAATACAGGAAGTGGACTACAAAGTCACAAAAAGTTAGATTTTTATTAATAACTTTATATTTTGTCCTGTTTATTTATTTTGTACACCTACATTTAGTTAGAGACAGTAGTCAGGGAGTCATGTTCTTGGGTGGAGGGGTGGGGGTGGGGTTAGTTGTCTGTCCTGGTGTGGTAAAGAGAACATGAGACTGTTTTTAAATAGTTTTTATGTGCTATGTTATCAATTTTTGTGTGAATGTTTGCACTATTTTTCATCTTTATGACTTGGTTTTATCTTGTAAAGCACTTTGTTTCCTCTGGCATTAACCCTTTATAGGGCACTCAATGAAATACCATGAAATCAGAAATTTTAACCTAAAATTGTCCTACTGGGATGTACCAAGACCTCCATTCTGTTGTTACATTAAAAAAAAAAAAAAAAAAAAAGTGTTATGCTGAAAATGAAATGGGGGGTGATCAAAAATAGTCACTTGCCTGATAAAAGGTTAATAAACACCTAAGAAATAAAGTCCGATTTGATTTGGAAAAAAAAAAGGTCACTTCCTGCGTTTGGCGTAGTATTGCATTGTGGGTAAACGCTGGGCCCTACAGACAAACACTACTGCAACAAACGCGCATGAATCTCTAGAAATGGCTCGTTGTAAAACATGGAACGATAACAAAGTAAAAGCACTAATAGATAAATGGTCAGAGGAAAATATGTCACAGCTGCCTGTAAATACTCACAAGAACAAGAAGTGTTTTCTTCTTCTCTTTTGCTAAATACTAGTGTAGCACCACTTATGGTGAGAGTGGGGATGTATTATTCTCAAGGTTTGGCTTGTTTGACCAAAGTGCAACAACGCAATCTCTGTTTCGTACAGTTGAGCCAAGTCCCCAATCGGACCGAGTCTAGTGGACTACCCTGGTGTGAATCCACCCTGAGATGTTTGTAGATCATCCTGATCGATCCCATGAGAAGCTCAATGTCTCATTTTTAGGGCTTTTCGACCGAGCTCGTTCCAGAGCTGGTTCTGAGCCACAGCCAGACTTAGCACTGGTTCTTTGGCTTTCAACTGCCTAAGCACTGGTTAACCAGCTCTTTGCTGGACCAGAGTTGAGAACCACTTCATGGTGTGTGCGTCAGCAGCTGGGACTTCCACCACTGGTCAACAAATTATTTTAGCAAATTTTACAGAGGATTTACAGAAGATTTCTGGGGACCAGAAATAAAGGAGCTGGGACACAGCAGCAATAAACGACCGAAAAGAAACCCACAATTCCAGATCCTGAATTCTGTTCTTGGTGACCGGCCGGCAATGACACAGCACTGACCAGACTCTTTCGGTCGAAACCAAAACCGGTTCTTTGCTAGCACCGGAGCTGAACCTCCTAAGCATTGTCTCTAGCACCAGCACCGGTTCTTCTTTGGTCGAAATTTGACTGCTTGTGTCTATCATAATGTCCTTTCGACCTCTACTGACGGCTTGTGATCATCAGTGCGAGTATGATCGCAGATTGACGAGTGAATCAAGAGCTTTTGTCTTTTGGCTCAGCTCCTCCTTCACAAAGACAGACCGATGAAGAGTCTGCATAACCGATCCACCTGTCGATCTCCTGCTTCATTCCTCCCTCACTTGTCAACAAAATCCCAGGATACTTGAATTCCTCTATAGGATCTCATTCCCCACCCTCCCAAACTCCATGCTTTTTGGTCCATTTTTGGTCCTATCTGCATTATCTAATGAATTATCTCTGACTGTACAGTGCTTTCTGTCAGCTTTCTTTGTTTTAAATGCTATTTTTATGGAGACACTTTCTCTTTTTTTATGTTTTAGGTGAGCCGCAGACATTTAATCTGACTTTCAAGCGAGCTGAGGACTACCCCATTGATCTGTACTACCTTATGGACCTGTCTTACTCTATGAAAGATGATTTGGAAAATGTTAAGAACCTCGGCACTGACCTCATGAAGGAAATGCAGGGAATCACCTCGGACTTTAGGATTGGTGAGGAGGACGTTTGAACTCCAGTCATTGAAAAATAAGCTTGGAGAGTTGTCATGTCTGACATTACATCCTCCGTTTTGTCCTTCAAGGTTTTGGTTCCTTTGTTGAGAAAACTGTCATGCCTTACATCAGCACCACACCTGCCAGGCTCCTCAACCCCTGCACGGGGAACCAGAACTGCACCAGCCCCTTCAGCTATAAGAACGTCCTGAGTCTGACTAATCAGGGAGACCAGTTCAACCAGCTGGTCAGTCAGCAGCAGATCTCAGGCAACCTGGACTCTCCAGAAGGGGGTTTTGATGCCATTATGCAGGTGGCGGTATGCGAGGTGAGCGATGAGTTTGATGGTTTGCAACCAGTAGATGAATTTAATGTTGGGGCTTAAAATGAGAAAAACATTAAGAGAGATCTTTGTTCTGATCCCAGAAACAAATCGGCTGGAGGAACGTGACTCGTCTGCTCGTGTTTTCCACCGATGCTGGTTTCCACTTCGCAGGAGACGGCAAACTGGGAGGTATCGTCCTCCCCAACGATGGGAAGTGCCATCTGGAGAACAACATGTACACCATGAGCCACTACTATGTACGTAGACTTCACTGGGGTGACCTGCATAATGTATCCTGGAAGCGCTGCCAGGCTGAATCCAACCGTTTGGCTATAATGTGTGTTTGTGTGTGTTTCAGGACTATCCCTCCATTGCTCAT
Source organism: Telmatherina bonti (assembly GCF_933228915.1). Lineage (NCBI taxonomy): Eukaryota > Metazoa > Chordata > Actinopteri > Atheriniformes > Telmatherinidae > Telmatherina > Telmatherina bonti. Next base: position 10,906,329 of record NC_136625.1, read on the forward strand.
CTGGTCCAGAAACTGAGTGAACACAATATCCAGACAATCTTCGCTGTGACTGAGGAGTTCCAGCCTGTTTACAAGGTCAAATTTTTATGTTCCTTCCTCTAAAAATGAGAAGCAATGGATCAGATGTGTTCATCGTCTTTGTTCTTGTCTCTTTTATCTCATACAGGAGCTGAAAAATCTCATTCCCAAGTCAGCTGTTGGCACTTTGTCCTCCAACTCCAGCAATGTGATCAAGCTCATTATTGATGCCTACAATGTAAGTAAAGTTTTCACAAATTTAAGCAGTTTTTTTTTATGTTTTTACACATTTTAACATAGTATTTCCTGATAATGTTGGGAAATGAGATCTTCCCTTTATAAAACTGATAGTAAAACACAAATAGAACAGCAGTAGTACCAATGGGGATGTCACTACTGTGAAATTTTAGTGGAGTTAATTTTCATGAATACATTTTTATGCAACAGTCACATTTTAGGCCTACTTACGATTTGAGTTTAGTTTATTTCAGTCAGTCGGTCAATATCGTAACTTAGACATAAATACAAACATAAAACAAAGACTGAAGAGTTTTGGCTGAAGTGAAACACTAATTAAAGCCAAACACAATTACAACTTTGTTACAGCGTAAAGCAGCAAGCTTATAGCTACTTCAGCAAGAACAAAATAGTTTGAAAGTATTTTACAAAGTAAATTCTCTGTAGTCATACGTGCATTTCTTCCATTAATTCACTCCAATTTACTTAATTTAAGAAATGAGACAAAAAAAAAACAAATTACATGTTGTTAAATTCTAAGACTGTATATTCAAATATTCTTTTAGATTTAAACATTGTTTTAAAGACTTTAACCTATTGTCCAGACTATTCCATACATCTACACCTCTGACTGAGATACATCTGTCTTCAGTGTCTGTTCTAAGTGTACTTTTTTGATAAACATGAATTCCTCTTAGATTAAAGCAGGTTTCTGGATTTAAACCTTTGTTGAATACAGTCAGGGAACTTGTTGTGTTGTACATAACTACAGCTGTGCTAAGATCAGCTACATTACTAGATTTGAATATATTTAGATCAATGAACAAAGAGCATAATAATCTGCATAATTTATTATTCTGACTGCTTTCTTTTGCAGAAAAAAAATGGGTTGGATAACTCTTTTATAATTATTTCCCCATAGTTCCACACAATAATTTAAGTATGGAAGAATGAGGGTATTGTACAATAAGTGGAGTAATTTTTTATTGCCATTTACCTTAATTTTACATAATATACTAATTATTTCTGACTCTTTAGTTTTCTCATGATTTATATGAATTTTCCAATTTAATCTTTTGTCAATATGCACCCTCAAAAATTTAAGACGGTACACCCTCTCAATTTCTATTTGGTTAATCTTTAATTCTGTTGGATTATGAATGTTCCTATTATATATGTCTATGTATATATATATATGTATATATGTCTATGTATATATATATATATGTATATATGTCTATGTATATATATATATATGTATATATATATGTATATGTATATATGTCTATGTGTGTATATATATATATATATATATATATATATATATATATATATATATATATATATGTATATATATGTATAAATATATATGTGTATATATATGTATATATATATATATATATATATATATATATATATATATATATATGTGTGTGTGTGTGTATATATATATATATCTATATATATGTGTATATATATGTATATAGAATTTTTATTTATTTATTTTTTTTACTTTAATTTTTTTTTTTTGTAGTTGGGTTTTCCTAAGTTGTTTTTTTCTTTCCAAATGATCAAACATGACTGAACAGTTTAGATCAGCCTGACAGACATGCTGCTTTTCCTTCAGTTCATCTGTCCCTGTCCTCTCAATGAAATTCAGGTTGGAGGGATGTACAGGTTGCTTTTTTCCAACTTGAAATTTTACACTTGGTTGTAATTTATAAGATCAGTAGTTTCAGTCTGGAGCCTAGCTTGAGTATTTAATCTCTTTTTTTCTTCATGTTCCTCTTGGCAGTCTCTATCATCTGAAACCATTCTGGAAAACAGTAAGCTGCCAGATGGAGTTTCTATCACCTACAAGTCCTTCTGCAAGAACAAAGAGGTGGGAACAGGCGACAAAGGCAAGCAGTGCTCCAACGTCTCCATCGGGGACGAGGTAATGAAGATCCTATTTCTTCTACTTTTCCTCTGAAAGTCTTAAAAACATATTTTAACACCTCTCACCAAGCGGGGAAATCCAAAAGACAGGAAGGCAAAAAAAAAGCTCTGAGTTTTAAATCAGATTGTGTTTTATAGCCTGGATGTTCTGTTTCTGGGACATTAAGCTAAGAAGTTCCTTCTAATCACATCGTGAGCTGGTAATCAAAGTCATGTGTGGACAACCTCACAGAAAGCTTAGTGATGTTTTCTGGAGGGCATTTACTGACTGTTTTTCTGGTTTCCAGGTGCAGTTCCAGATTTCCATTGAATCCCAGAAGTGTCCTTCGAATGGAAAACCTGAGATCATTACGATTAAACCTCTGGGCTTCAATGAGGAGGTGGAGGTGGTTCTTAATTTCATCTGTGACTGTCAGTGTGCTACAAACGGAGAGCACTCCAGTAAAAAGTGCCACCAGGGCAATGGGACCTTTGAGTGCGGAGCCTGCAAGTTAGTATGAAGCCAGGAAAATGTGTCCGATTTGTTTGTTCTCTGCAATCATGACTGTTCATCTTTAAACACAATCTTTCCTTTTAAAAAGAATGGAAAAAGTTCACGTTTTAGGTTTCAGCAACACACTGTTTAGTTCATGTGGAGGTAAACTGTTCATTATTATTATTATTATTAGTGATATTATTTCTTCCTTCATTTTAAGTCATTTTATGTAATTTTATTTTGTCTTATGTAATTTTTTCTTTCAGTTGTCTTTTTTTTTTAAAAATTTAATTAATTTGCATCAGTCTTTGCATTTAATTTTATTTTATGTTGTCTTATTTTATTTTATTTTATATTATTCATTTGCATCAGTCTTTGAATTTTATTTTCATTTATTTAATTTTATTTGCATCAGTCCCTGTAGCAGCTTTAATTATGCTTGAATAAAACTGCAACCCTGTACGTCCTGTGGCAGGTGTAACGAGGGACGGATCGGTCAGTTCTGTGAGTGCAGTAAAGACGAAGTCCGGACCGAGGACCTCGATGCGAACTGCCGTAAAGACAACGGCACAGATATCTGCAGCAACAATGGGGACTGCGTCTGTGGTACCTGCGAATGCAAAAAGAGGGACAATCCTGCAGAGGTTTACAGTGGGAAATACTGCGAGTGCGACAACTTCAACTGTGACCGCTCCAACAACAAGCTCTGCGGAGGTGAGGACTGAAGAAAGACGGTCCTTTGGAAGTGTTATTGGTGGCCTCGTATGAACTCGTATGTGGTGAGACTTACTGCTTCCTGTGCTCTACCAGGACACGGTCGTTGTGAGTGCAGAAAATGCATCTGCGATGAGAACTTCACAGGCAGTGCCTGCGACTGCCCCCTTGATAACTCCACCTGCCTTGCTAAGAATAGACAGATATGCAATGGCCGGGGTACCTGCGAGTGTGGAACCTGCAAATGCACAGACTCCAAATTCCAAGGGCCTACCTGCGAGCTTTGTCCTACCTGTCCTGGTGTCTGCGTAGACCACAAGTAAGTCTGAAAGCTTACATGTTAGCTTTAGCAGCTCAGAACTCAGAAACATGAGCAAGTTGTTCAACAGACTCGGCCATGTGGATTGTGAGTAAATTCTGCTGAGAAGCCTGAAAGTATCAGGCTTTTTCTAAAGATTATGAAGATGAATGACATTGCTTTAAATAATATATGAAACAAGCAGGCATTACACAGTTTCCCTGAAGACTTTCTGTTCCAATGTAAAAAAAAAAAAAAAAAGCATTCAGATCTTCTGGCAGGTGCTCCTGATGATTGTTTACTTTTTCTAACAAGTTGTATATTTTTTTAGGCTGCTTGTTATTGCTGTTGTTTTCTGCTTGTCTTTGTCTCCCTTTCTTTATTTCACTTTTTATGGCTCAAGTATCAAGGAGAGCTAAATTCTTCTTGGCAAGTGAATGACCTCGACACTGCATCTCTGTCTGCTTAGGGCCTGTGTGGAGTGCAGAGCATTCCAGACTGGACCGAAGAAGGACACATGCGAGAAGGACTGCAAATACTTCAAGATGATCAAGGTAGACGATCGCAAAAAATTGCCCCAACCCAACGACCAGAGCTACCCACTGGGAATCTGCAAAGAGAAAGATGCCAACGACTGCTGGATCTTCTTCACTTACGCCATCAGAAATGACACGAATGAGGTCTACGTGTTTCAGGACCCAGGTCAGTCGGTCATTTTATTAACCACTTGTTCTAACGAAGGGTTGCGGGGGAGCTGGAGCCTATCCCAGCAATCATTGGCCAAGAGGCAGGGTGATGAGCCGGATATGGTTGAACAATTTATCTATGAACCAATGAATATTAAAAACTAAAAAACAGACAGCAAGCTGTCGTTCTCACTTTTAAATATTAGGATTCTGTACAAAAGTAAATGATGACTACACATTCTTTTAGTTAATTAAGAGGATTTTTATCAACAGAAACCTCAGATTTCACTGGGTCTTTGTGAATCTTTGTTTCAGAGTGCCCGACGGGACCTGACATCATCCCCATCGTGGCAGGTGTGGTCGCTGGCATCGTGATGATCGGCCTCGCCCTGCTGCTCATCTGGAAGCTGCTCATGATCATCCACGACCGCCGAGAGTTTGCCAAGTTTGAGAAGGAGAAGATGAATGCCAAATGGGACACGGTGAGTTCGGATCACAGACGCTCCACCTCGAGCTTTTTCTTTGTCACGATTTCTTTATTGCAGCTGTTTCATAGTTCATGTGTGCAGAACACCAGATTAATTTCACTAGGAAAAAATAATCCAGAAAAAATAGGATCAAATTGATCACTTTTCTCCTTTTAAACTGCTCTCAAACTATTTTATACACGTCATACTTGGTGTGTTAGCAAGAAACTCAGTATGTAAACATGATGTAAACCAGACCAAATGTGTTTAAAAGGTGTCGAACACAGGTGTAAAAGACCTGGGGCCTCATTTATAAAGCTGTTACACGCCCAAAACCCGGCATACGCCAATTATAGTCAACTTTTGGGATTTGTAAAAACACGACTTGGCAGTAAAATGTTCCTACCTCCATCTCAACTCTAACCCTAAAGTACGCCCAACATCTGGATAAAACAGGAAACGGCGACACCAAAGGCAGAAAATAAAACCAAAGGAATGGTGTGAAATTTGAGTCATTTGTTCAAAATCAAATGTAAACTTTTACACAGAATGTTGTACATTAACAGCATTTGGAAAAATTGAGAAAATGTGTATTTGATATTGTTACTGCACCCAGTAAAACTGCAACCACTAAAATATGTTCTTAGACGAAGCAGTTCTACATGTTATAGAAGCCAGATCACTCTAATAAGTCGGACTCTACCTGCCATACTAATAAAGTTCTAAATGAATAATTGCAATTAAAACAACGTGGTTGTCCATCATTGGGCTGATCAGGGTGTTTCCTCCACCTGCAGATATACAAAACATGGAGTGATGGTTGGATATAGAATGCACCCAAATGTAAAGGCGCACAGTGCCTTATATGTCTCTGCAAATGAACACGGTGTATGGAGACTCTGGAGTCGACCCGGCACCTTTCAAAGGGAAGTGACTGACAAGTCAGGGCTGCTCACTCCTTTTCCCAACCCAGAGCGCAGAACAGAATGTGCGCCACAATCATAGACTGTATATAGAGATGGACGTAGCCTCCGTGACCCGTAGGTTTCTGAAGAGCTGAATTGAAGCTCGGTGGGCGGTTCCTACCGTCGCCATCTTTGCAGAGGCACGCGCGTCGTCTCACCCGGAAAATACAAATATGGACAAAGAGGTGGAGCTGAGAGGGGGGCTGTGGTGAATGACTGACATCGAGCGAACTCCGAGCTTTCTGTAGCTAAGAGCTAACCGGGCTAACTCAGAAATAACAGGAGCTAACCAGCTAACGGAGGTAAGCGGGCTAAAGCTAAGTCACAATTTTAACCTGCTAAAAACAGCGGTTGTTCTACGTTCTTCTTACTTGAAGCAGGAGATTTGGTACCTGTCAATCAAAAGGACACGCCCCTAAATATGCCGAACTCTGAGATTAAATTACTTTTAAACGGTCGAGTTAGAAAAAAATTCGCTCCACTCCCCCCCCACAGTTGTCATGAAGGTAAACCTGACCTATTAAACCTAAAATGGATTTTTGAACCAGGCTGTAAACATGTTTATTTCTGCTGTGAAGCTGGTCATGGGAGTCTATGGGGATTCGCTGTTTTGCAGCCCCTAGTGGATGAAGGGGGAACTGCAGTTTTATGCACTTCCACATAGGCTTCACTTTTAACCACCGGAGGCTCCGTCCATCTTTCATATACGGTCATATATGGCCACAACCAGACACGCCGTGGTGTAGCGGCCAGCGGGCCGATGAGGTGCAGGTGGAGGTGCCTCGATGCGCAGGGGGAAACCTGTTGTACAGCTGCAAATGTGTGCACTTAGTGGAGTTGCTACATAACATGGTACTAAAATGGAAATGTGTCACATTCAGCGACGACAGTCTCTGCTGCAGCTGAACGTCAGCGCTTCACCTGCGTTCACCTGCACAATCATCCAACCTGAATGATCGTCAATCATCTTCTCATGTCGGAACCAAACGTTTCTGCTTTACGTCTAGAAGTGATGCCACACATCCAAGGTGGAGAATTCTGATTTATTCACAAGTTTATATTTTAGTGTAATTTCTGTCAGGGTGGTCTTTATTTCTCCCATCTCCTGCACCTCCTCCTTGATGGAAATCATTGTGTCCTCTGTGAGGACATGCCTGCTGGGGGGCACAAGGTGGAATCACTGGCCTCCCCCTCTGTAAGGTGCAGCGCTACAACCCCCTTTTAACAATAAATAAACTGGAGTCAGAGACGTCTCATTTGTGTGCGATTATTTTATAAAGTGAAACAAAGGAGCTTTTGGCGCATTTGGTTCCAGCGTATCTCTGGACTCGTTCATTTTCCCCGCCAGCTTCTAATATGTGGTTGTAAGCAGCAGCCGTTCCTCCTGTGGACGGCGATGCACTTTACATTTTATTGTCAGACCACTTTTATTTTTACTTTCTATATAAGCCTGGTGGTCTGGTGAGACGCGTTGACAGCATCTGTCACCTGCTGACGCTCCTCTGTGTTTCTGGCGGTGGTGATGTCCATCCTGCTTCCACCAAATAAAATAGTTTGACATTTTACAACCTTATCTTTTATCATTTCTACCTCATATCTTTAAAAATATCCCTCTTTTTTTTTTCCTTTTTCGCTGCTGAACCGTCATGGAAATGAGATGGATTAATAATTATCAAGTCTTTCGCCTGACCTTTTATAGCCAACATGTGGGCGTGACAAGATGTTCCCTCACATGCGCAAAATTTAGTGTTGATCCAGATTTTTATAAAGCGAAACAGGCGTGGGACGTGCATGCAGACTGCTTTATAAATATGGACTTTTTTTGCGCCGCATTTCCTGTTTTCCGTACGTTCACACACCATCTGTACTCATCAAATCAAATCAAAGATACTTTATTTCAAGGTTCAAGCCAGCTCGTCCAAAGTTAGACATACAGACATTTACATTTGACAAGTTTACAGAACCGAGCTAAAGCTTAGGCCCCGCAGCCAGTTTTACCGGCGCCGCCTTATAAATGAGGAAAAGATGACATGAGGAAGGATGGTTGGGTGTTGAAACAAAGAAGTATCTCTACACTTCACCTATAGGGGGAAGGATAAAGATGCAACAAAACATGCACAGTTTTATAAATGAGGCCCCTGATCCTGCAGCTCTGGCTGCATGTAGTGTTGCTCAGCATCTCTTCAGTGGGAGGGGGGGTGGGGAGTGGCCTTTGCTGCAGCTGTCACTGCTGCCGCTCACTGTCCACATGCAACAACTGCACCACCATAAAAGGCAGGAAAAACAGAGAGAGGAGGACTGCCGGCCTGTCTGAGTCCAGTCTGTGGTGCAGAATTATAGTTAGACTGATGTAGCCGATGCTGTTTGGCGTTTCTTCTGTTTTTTATTTTTATTTTACATCTGATCCTTCAGCGTTTCTGTTGAACATTTCTAAGAAAACTGTTTTCTGTTCTTTCTACTGCTTCTTCCCACCTGCACGAATTCATTTCTCATGTTGTTCTTCCTCTTTCGCATCATCTTCACCTTCATGTTAGCAAGAGAATCCCATTTACAAGAGTCCCATAAAGAAGTTCCTCAATCCCAGCTGTGGAAACAAAACTGCTGCTCATTAGATTACAGTTTGTATTACCTGTTAGCTCGGTGCACCTCATGATTGTTTCCAGTTTGATCCCAGAGTTCTGCAGTTCGATGAAAGGTTTGGTGTCTGCATGGTGAGGAGTGACTGAATCAGCACGTTTGTTTGCTTGTTTAGCAATAAGCTCCCATTTTTATTTTAATTTGTTTTAATATCAGCCATAAATGCAATCTGATTAGTCAGATAGCACTTTTTTTTTTTTTACTTAAACTGATATTAGATAATTAAACTGATAGTAGATGATTAAACTGATATTAGATGATTAAACTGATAGTAGATGATTAAACTGATAGTAGATGATTAAACTGATTTTAGATGATTAAACTGATAGTACGATTAAACTGATAGTACATGATTAAACTGATTTAATTAATTAAACTGATATTAGATGATTAAACTGATTTAATTAATTAAACTGATATTAGATGATTAAACTGATAGTACGACTAAACTGATAGTACATGATTAAACTGATTTAATTAATTAAACTGATATTAGATGATTAAACTGATATTAGATGATTAAACTGATTTAATTAATTAAACTGATATTAGATGATTAAACTGATAGTACGACTAAACTGATAGTACATGATTAAACTGATTTAATTAATTAAACTGATATTAGATGATTAAACTGATAGTACGATTAAACTGATAGTACATGATTAAACTGATTTAATTAATTAAACTGATATTAGATGATTAAACTGATATTAGATGATTAAACTGATATTACTTATTGTTATTCAGGAACCTACATCAGAGATACAGAGCAGAATGAAATAACGTTGAAATCTGTATGAAAATTAAAGCAAAAACACAAATAAAATCCTTCAACAACCAAAGTTTCACAGTTAAAACAGACCTAAACTTCATAAATAATTTAAAATGGATCTAAAGCATGATATTAACAATTGAGACAGAGAAATTTTAACACCAGCAAACATTTAAAAGCTGGATTGTTAAAAGCTTTTCCCAGCTGACGTTCTGGTTTGGTACTGGATGAGTCAAGATGTATTTTAAACTGGGAATATTGAAGGATTGTCCGATGCTTGTAGTTCCATCACCTTTCAGGTGAGGGGATGGCTGGCAGTGGTGATGCAGACATCAGGTGAACTGTACCACACCATCCTGCACCGCTTGGTGGAACTGGGATTAAATGACTGTGAGGCTAAATTGTTTAACAATGTAAGGGTAACATTTCTCAAGATAAACTACAAACATGTCGTATGGATTTATTACATATGCTTCAATATAAAATAGATTGATAAAGTCCAAAGAAATCCAGGAATGTGGTGCTGAATGTTGATGATCTTCTGAGCCGTCAAGGTTGGGATTCTGTTGTGGAAATCCCTGCAAGGGCTTAGGAACACCTCTGCAAAGCATCGTCAGCAAACACAGCAGCATCAGTAGACTCAGGTTAAAACTCTGCTAGGCAAAGAAATCTATCAAATATCAATTTTTTTCCCCACTTGGCTCCGGTTTATTTAAAATGGACGACATGGAAATCTGTCCTGAGATGATGCAGTTCTGCTGAGGTGCTGTATCTTCTGGTGTCGGCTTGTCTGTGATGAGGCGGTGAGAGAAGTAATGACATGTGAATGACAGGTTAAGATGCTTATAAAAAAACAACAACATAGAAATAAAGATTCGCAGTGTTTTCTCACATGAGCTGTGTCGGTACTGCTTTTGCACTGTGTTGTGTAACTGTAGACGTGTGTGAAGACGGTGCTGCCGTTGTGTGATCCTGACAATAGCTGTGACTCAGCATCCCGTCCCTGCAGGGGGATGCCGGTCGTCAGACTGACTTCACACCACAATTCTTTCTCTGTTTAATCAGATTGTGTGCATCACGCTATGAACTGCACAGCGTAACACTCTACATGATTTCACCAGAATTTATCCAGACTCGTCTTCCTAATCTGTGTGGCGCTTCTTGCAGACTAGAAATCATCTCTTCCCTAACTCTGCTGAACTGATACGATCTGTTCTGCTTACCCGTTTAAGAGAAGCATCTCGGTTTGTTTCCAGAGTTTGATGCTTCATCCAGGAAACATAGACATGCATGTTTCCCCTGATGAGCAACCAGGACCAGAATACTGCTGTTTTGTCTACGTCATGTTTATTTTTCCTGGTTGTCCACTGTTGTAACTCCTAACCCCATCTCTTGTGCTCTTATTAGCTTCTTGCCAGACTATCAAAGCTTTTCATGAAAACTTGTGTAGAGACCGTGGCTGCAGTAGTGAAAGATTTTATATAATTTTCATTCACTCTGTGCCACTGTGGACAGAATGGATGAAATGCTTACCTTGTGTAGCGATACCTGAGGCCTCAAACTGCCTAATTGAATGTTTTAGTGTGAGAATACAGCAAGCTACAGACTGGAAGCAAAAGCAATATAATTTGGCTCAAAATTATGTTTGCTATCAGTAATCATTAAAAGATCGCTGGTATCTTTAGCAGAGGACGGCTTGATGGCGATAGCATGAATTTAGCTCGTTTAAAAAGCCACCAGTTGTAGTTCAGGAGGCTGAGCTGTGATTGGGTAGACCAGATGTGAGCAAGCATGTACAACCTTACTCCAGAGGATTTGAGAAAATGTGTTTTGTAGCTGTTTTTCTTTTCTTTGCCAGGTAGCTGCTCTTTTTCTCCATAGAGTCATCTTTGAAAATAAAATGAAAAAAATGCTCTTGCACCTAAAGGGAACCAAAAAACGTAATTGAGACAGTTTTTATTCATTTTCTCAAGATGGATTCACTGAAGTATGCAGAAGATTTATTTAAAAATGGCTCAAACAGCTTCTTTTTACTGACACCTGCTGTGCTTCCTGCGACCATTTCATGTATTTTCTGTGATGACACACAAGTATATGACTTGTTTACTGACTTCTCCCTCTTTGGTCAATCCTGTGTATTTCAGGGCGAGAATCCAATCTACAAAAGTGCCGTAACGACCGTCGTCAATCCAAAGTACGAGGGCAAATGATGGAGCTGCGCCTTTCCTGTGACAACACTGTATGGAGGACGAAGTGGGGCTGAACAGAGGGGCGGGTTTTTATACAGTAATGTTCACTGTTGTTATTGTGGTCGTCACCAAATGAAAGCAACGCATTTTGCCACTCTGTTTTACTAACTTGTTTTGATTTCCTATGCATCAAAGCCTGTGTACAGGTTGGATATTGTCGTTTATCTGCGTTGGACTTGAGAAAATGTGTTTTGTAGCTGTGTCTCTTTTCTTTGCCGGGTAATAGAAAACCTATCTTTTTTTTCTTTAATTTTGTTTTTTTGTTTGTTTTTGTTTAAACAAGCCATCAGTGTTGTGTTCAGGGTCGAAATGGATGTTGATACTGAGGAGTTCCTTTCCTAAAGACTGCCTGCGATCTTCAGCAGGAGGCAATCGATCAGTCAGTGCTTGAAAAAGCAGCCGATCAAAGGTCTTTCGATTGATTTTTGCCACCTGACCAAAGGTCTCACTGTGTCAGGTTGACTGAGTAATTATTGCTCTTTAAAACGTCTTACTGGATCATCAAGTGTAGCAGCAATAAATGATCTCTATAAGTTTTTGGGTTCGTCACGTTTGCAAAAGATGGAAGAAAGGAAATGGCTTGTTTTATTTGCAATTTATATCTGAACAATCATATTATCTGTCCTTTTTTTTTTTTTTTTTAAATGAAAAATCCATTTTTTTTGGGCTTCCTTTCTCGTTGAAAGGACATCAGTTTACAGTAGAATTACTGTCCAACTCTGGGTTTTATTAGCTTGATTTAAAGCCATCTCAGGTCCTTAAATATTTTCAGCAAGACCAAATAAATGCAAATCTGCTTTTTTATTTCTAACTAAACTTTCTTACATGAAATGTTTTTTTGTTTTTTTTTAGATAACAGCTTGAGAAGAAACTCCTTTTTCCATTTTCCCCTTATTAAATCATCCCAATTAATCATGTCTACATCTTATAAAGGTTTAATGATGTAAAAAAGAAAAAACTGTCACTTAACGTGCCTTAAGTTCTGCAAACAATCCACTCATTTCTGTTTTCTGAAATTATTTATTGAATAAACCCGTAAAACATTTTATCTGTGTTTTTTAAAGTGTCGTTGTACAGTTCTGTGTGTTGAATTTGTCTTTAACTTGCAGTGTTTGCCCTAAATTTGGAGGTTTTTACTGGAACGCGAACAAATGACTTGCTTCTGTCCCTCAGAAAAACTTTGGACAAAGGAGGAGCCACGTTCTTGGTTAATATTTGATGGATTATCCTGACAAAAGCAAACACTGGAAACAAAACTTATAGGGAGTCAAACAGAACAAACTGTTCGACTTAAACGTTTCTGTTTTTTGTGTCCTTCAGTGTTTTTGACATTTTACAGTCTTTTCTAGAAATGGATGGTGTCATATTTCTATGTGCATTTTTAAACAAAACCTTTGTTTTATAATATTTTGGCTCTTTCTTTTTTTTTTTTACCCCACTGATAAAACATAAATAAAAAGAGGTAATTACATTGTAGTTATTTTTCATTTCCTCTCAAAAAGGTGACTTTTAAGACTTGAAAGTAATATCTGGGTTATTTGTTGTGATATGTGACTATTAACAGGATCTGCCATAACAGAAATTGTAAATTTGTTGCTTACTTATGTGGGTGCTTTGCAAACTTGTCTTATGTTATCATTATTAAACAGGAGTTTTGTAGCATGTCTCAATATGGCATTTGTGTATGTGTGTATACAAAACAACATTTTTAAAATGAAAAACATTTTAAAATATATTATTTTTGGAAGAGGGGGAATGCATTGGATACGTTGATTAAATTGCTGCATATGTATATAATGTCTGATAACGGAAAGCTATTAATAAAATCAGTTAGCTTTTATCCAAAATGAATCTGAAACCAAAGAACACTCATTCTTTTGATGTGTGCATGTATCTAATTTTTTATCTGAATTTCAATTAGATCTTAAATATTTTGGTAAGGATTTCCTTTTAAACGAGTCTGACCTGCTACTTATTTTTAGAAATTCTTATTTCCACTAAAAATGAGTCGTATATCATCAATTTGCTGATTATTTTAGCAAAGTTTTACATACATAAAATGAAATACTTGAAAAAAAATGCCCTCTTTTTCTCTCCAAAAAATTTGATCTATGTACTTATTTTCATGTGATCCAAAAATTGAACTGTACTAACCTAAAAATACTAAAACTTTACATCTGTGCAAACTGTACAAGTAGATCACTGGTTGATTATTGTATTATGAAATGAAATGAAAATGAAAAATACTTTATTAATCCCCAAAGGGAAATTCAATATTGTTGTATAAAATTAAATTGAGGTGGTCTTGTTCTGGAGGCTGATGGCTGCTGGCAGGAATAATCTTCTGTATATTTGTCTTACATCGGACCTGAAGAAGCCTCTCACCGAACACACTTTGCTGTTTTGTTTTTGTTGTTTATACTGTTTAATTTCTTTGTTTTTGTTACTTTTTAATCATAATATTCATGATTACACTTTGTAAAAACTGACCCATGTAATAATTTCTCGAAAACTTAATAAAAAAAAAAAAAAAAAAAATCAGTTAGCTGCAAGCTAACGCTGACGTTGCCAGCCAATCACGTTTCGTCCCTTCCCCTGTGGAGCGTGACGTCACCAGCCTTGGACTCTCCGCAGGTGATTGGTGGCCCCGGCTGTCCAATCAGAGAGCTGCTTTTACAGCAAAGTTGTTAACCCCCAACAGTAGCACTTTGGGTTCCACCTCTAGTTTAAGCTTGCATTAAATCGATGGGGAAATACGGAGTTTTCACCGACAGAAATCCGCTGTTTGACGCTGGGAGGACGTCCACCGGACAGCTGCTTCTGCCGGGACACCCGAGTGAGCGTCTGGGTTTTCTTCTGAAAGCTGCTGGAACAACTAGCTCCGGTTGTGGCTAGCTGCGTCGTGTTGCTTGTCGTCTTTTCTCTCTAAGTTCCTGACTTGCAGAAATGTTGCCCATCTGTGTTGAAAGCCTCTTCATATGCCGAGCGATCGACTTGGTGAGTATTTTCCTGTCATGTTTTCAACTTGAATCGATGGTCGGCCAAAGAAGGAAGGGGGGGGGGGGAAAAAGAGGGGGGGGGGCCCATCGTGATTAGTGTTTTCTGGCATCAGATGATTTCATACACGCAATCAAATTCCTGGCTGGTCAGCTGGAGACGATTCAGCACCAAAAACCACAAGTTTGTCCTCACTTTTCAGCTCTCCGAGCAAGTAGATGGCGGTACGATGGGTTTACAGGGTTGAAATGATGTTCAGCACTTGAAAAGATTAATCAAATTCAATAGTTGTGACAATCATAGGGAAATGAAAATGTCGGAAAACTGATATGGTTCATTTTTCTGTGGGTGAAAACGTGAAAAATATGCAGGGGCGTGGAGCCCAAAGGAGGCTAGTTGTTAATATGAGGCTATTTCTTACTGGGAGTTTTTATTATCATGTTTGAAATGTAACATTTGGAGGGGGCAGGGAGGTGGGGGGGGGGGTATCATATGCCTCGGGTGTGTGGCTAAACAGTGCCAGGCTGGTCCTGTGGTCTACCAGGGAACTGCTTGGCCTGGCCTTCACTGCTCTGGATCATGCACTTCACCTCTCAAATGTCCCTTTATGGTTTATCTTATAAGCCCTCTTTCTAAAACACACCCAGGGGAAGATCATGAGGTTGAAACCTGGATAACAGCTCCCTCTTGACTCCCTCAATGACACTGATTATTATGTGTTGATAATTCTCTTTACAAGCTCCCCCTTTTTTTTTTTTTTTTTTCTTTTGGAAGAAACTCTCTTTGTCATGCAGGTTAGCTGTAAAGGCAACCATTAGATGAAGTTTCTGGTGCCTTCCTGTGTTTGTGTGAACTCTTCTTTTGTGGGACAAGCCCCACCCACATGGGTACTTTTGTCTGTTAGCTCAGGCTATGTTGTGTTTTAAGGTCAAACTATTGTGTTTTTAGAAGATTTAATATGAAAGTCAGAGACCCGGAAGACTTAGATCATTTGAGTTAGTTTAGGTTATTATATCTGGAAACAACCAGCCCTGTCTGGGAGCCAGAAAATTCAGAGAATTTGAAGTCTTTTGTACAATATAAAACGGTATTATAGTACCTAAAGTAAGGATGTTGAGTCTTGCTGTTTTAACATGAAATATAGTACCCTGTATGTGCCACCAAACTCGTATCAAGCATCCATAACCTCATGGCTCCACCCATAAACTGCCCTGAAACTCATCTTATTTTGTCAAATTACAGTTCAAATTGTAAGTGCTGCATCTCTGCACCATCTTAGAGCGACCTGAATTCAGCTGACTGTCGCTGTTGGGATTGACGTGCAGAGCTGATAATGTTATAATGCTTAGAAACTGATATATATATATAAGCTGCTTTAAACTAGTGAGAAGAATTTGATGATGGGAGGAATTTTTTGGTTTCATTTTGGATGTTTAATAGCACTGAGCAACCACGTTGTTGTGCACTGTGGTTACCTGCATCTAAACACATGTGTAGAGCAAAAGAAAGACATGAAACACCTTGACAGATGGTTAGTTTTCTTTTATTTTTCTTTTCTTTAAAGTGGAACTATTATGTGCATTTCAGGCTAATTCATTTTTATTTCTGAGACCAGAAGGGCTGGGATTGATCGAGTCACCAGCCATCGTTGGAAATAACTTTATCCCACGTTTTCCACCCGCCTGATGTATTTGTACATGCCCTTGTTAACCAGTAGAAGGTAACCAATCACTGAACCTTATCCCCCGGGACGTCACAAGGATTTCCAAGTAGAAAAAACTCTCTAAAGCGACGCGTTTTTTGTCGCCATGGAAACTGAACGGAGAGAGTGCTGGAACTCAAACTCAAACATGCGTTTAGGTGATAAAAAACTGCCGTTCACATGTCTGATGAGGATTCAACACTGTAGAAAGCTCAGACTACTCGAAATACCATAATAGCACCCCTTTAAATGTTTGTAAACACTTGGCATGTGGAGTTTCATGAAATTATAATTCAGTGTGAAGAAATCCCATTGGTACAGTAATAATTGAGAAAAATAACTTTAATACATATAAGAATAAACATAGAAATAGTTAAATCGACATTTTGAAGTCATTGGTGGGTCTTGTTTTGACAACAACCAGGCTGATAATGTCAAATGCAGCATCAGTAAGAAACACAGATGATGTTTGTCCGTGGACAACATGAGTGGAAACTCCCAGCAAACAGGTCAGTAATTAGATGTATAGATGCTCCTTCTCAGTATCAGGCTTACAGGCTTTGAGTTACCTGCTTCTGATACATGCTGAGCTGGCATGGTAGGTCGTAACAGAGGCAGATCAGGCTTGCACCGTGTGAAATTTCATGCAAAACTAGAGTGTGATGTGATGATGAAGAAATGTAAGTTATCAGCAAACTATAATGCCATAAGTGTTCAAGTCACTTTGTCAGATAAGATCATATTTTATTGTCCACTTGCACAGAAAATGACCAAATCCACAGTCATTACAGACAAAACTGTCATAAAAAACAAAAACCAGGAATTTATATGTTATCCATAAACCATACATACTTCTTATGGCTCACTTTGATGGTTTGAGGGAAATAAAAGGTGAAGATTTCGCAGCTCGGAGGTGATTAGTGAAGAGTTGCAGCGGTGTGTGTGTGTGTCTGGAATAAAGTCGGATTGTTTTATGAATAGACAAAGGTGGTTTGTAGAGGTAAGACAGGTTTTTATGAATTATGGCTGTTTGGAGGGATCTTTGTGTTGTTTATACTGCAATTAAATGTGATCTTAAGTAATGTTGACATCTCTATTCCCATTAATCCTCCCATCTTCTTGACCCCCTTTCCTCATCCATGTCCCTTGCCAGTGATCTGGAAGTCATCAGGTGGCGCTCAGGTGTGATCAGGCATTTGCAAATGATTTATCTTTGCTCTCATCATCCTCAGCCAAACCTTATTGTCACGTTAGAAACTCTCCATGTTGCAAGTTGGGGAAGGAATCACTTGATATTTTTAAAGTGTTGTATTTGCATAAACCACTGAAATCTGAAGTGTTCGCTGAGTATCTCTCTTTACTTTACTCACAGGCAATGATGAAAAATGAAGATGCGCTACTCGGGCTGGACCCTGGATGAACACAGTGGCACCAGCAACAGGTAGGGCTGTTAAATGTTATTCTGACCCTGCTCAATTATCCGACTAGATGTGTTTGATTTGAATATTATGGGTGTGTATTATGTCCTTCAAAACCATGAGGTCAAGGCAGACGGTAGGCTCTCTAGATGGATATATAGGTGCTTTATTATCAGATTAACATCAATAAAGAACAGATGTATAACACAAGAGTATATATATCCAATATATGACATAAAATAGCCTGTATATACAGACTGTGCAACTATGATAATGCATTAGAGATATTGCTTCAGTGCAGAGATGATGATCTCCTTTTGCACATGGAGGAGTTATTGCAAACATAAGGACTGATTTCCTGAACCTCTTTATGGCCGCGGAGCTTCAACAGTCTGAGAAAGAGCTCCTCTTGTCCCTCCAGTGTATTGTATAATGGATGGATGAGTTGTCCATGATGGAGACCAGTTTGTGCAGACTTCCTGTCTGACTGTCTCCAAATGCTCCAGCCTACTGAGATTAGCCATAAATGTGTTTTTTGTACCACATACAAACATGCATGTTGGCTCATGTGCATGTGAGGCCAGAGGGAGGCAGCATTGTGCACACTTTGCAGTGTTTCACCTGGAATAAAGATCTTATGTTTGGGATAATTGGCATCGAGATAAGGGTGAGTGGGTCTGAACAGTTCAGCCGGTAAACGTTACTCTGTGGTATGCGAGGCGTTGGCTTCAAGCTGATGGTCTTGTTACTCCAGTTTTCCATCAAAGCACAGTACACTGAATCACCATAGTGAGAATGGAGTGGTAGAAAATTTGTTTTGATTTGTCTTTTTCTTTCTTGACAGGGTGAAAGCTAAGCAGGAAATTCCTATGTAGAGTTAAAATTAAATGAACATTATATTAACAAACTTTTTTTTATATATACAGATGAATAAACTTGTTTTATTTATTGTTTTTTGTAGAATTATTAGTTTATTTACAATTTTTGTTTATTTTACTTCCACAGATTAGACTGTTTTGTTAGATGTTATTTTCATTTTAGTAGTTTGTAGGATTATTATAGTTTGACATTTCATTTGTAATTTGAAGAAATACTTTTTATTTTTTTAATTAAAACATGAAAGATTATTATATTCCATTGTTGGTTGCAGGATTAATATAAAGTTTTTACCCTAAAAATGTTTTTTCCTATTTTGATTACATATTTCAGATGTATTATTACATCAGATGTATTATTACAGATTATGCTATTATATCAGAGATAATAGAATTTAATTGAAAATATATATATATATTTTTTTTAAATATAACAAAATACAGTTGTGCTCATATTTATTCATACCCTTTCATTAAAGAAGAAAAAAACAAAACATTAAGAAAAACACAACTGTCTGTAAAATAAGCTGAAATTGACAAAAGTAATAAAAAAACAAAAGTTTTATGAAAATCATTACATTATTTTGGTTCAATAGAAATATTTTTTTTTTAAAAAGCAAACAAATAAGATCATTTATTACATATTACATCACTCATAGACTAATATGTTGTTGAACAATCCTTTAATGTTTCTGCTCCAGTCAGGTGTTTTCTGTTCCTCTCAGTCAGACTTCTGCACCTGTTGACAGGTATTTTGTCCCACTGTTCAACAGAAACGTGCTCTAATTTGTCCAGGACCAATTTGGTTTTTCTTTCTTCAACTCAATTAAATGAAAAAACAGTGTCTTATATTACTAGATTATATTTTTGCAAATTTTTAGTTATTGTTCCTTTTTTAAGTCTCCAGTTATTTGAATGACTGTTGTAAATTCAGCCTTTTCTTTAATGAAAGGGAATGAATACATATGGATTGTTGAATAAAATATTAGTTTGAGTAATGTAATATGTAATAAATTATCTTGTTCGATTAAAAAAAAAAAAAAAAATATATATATATATATATATATATATATATATATATATATATATATATATATATATATATTTCTATTAAACCAGAATTAAAAAAAAAAAAAATAATGTAAGGATTTTCATAAAATTTTTAATTTATTACTGTAGTCAATTTCAGCTTATTTTACTGTTTGTTTGGTTTTTTAAAACTTATTTTACAGTTTTTTTCCTTCTTTAATGAAAGGGTATGAATAAATATGAGCAAAACTGTATATATTTCAAGATTTATTTTTTTTTACCGATGAAATTTATTTCTTTGAAAAACACTTTTAGCTTATAAAACATCACAAATATTTATTTATTAAGTTATTTAATCAGTACATAGTTGGTCCATGCTCAGCATTTATTTCAATAATTTATTTATATGTGTGTATCTGTGAAGAGGAGTTAGTTTGGAGAAAGGTGGGGGCCTTACCCCCCCAGCCCCGGCACCGCGCAAGCGCTCGGGACCGCGTGGGAATGGTCGGTCCGCTGACTGGGGGTTGGACCGCTCCGAGCGATTCAGAGCAAAAGAGTTTTAAATGTCCGCCATGTTGTCCATGGCGCACTGAACCACCGATAGGGAGCGGAGCGTCGGAAAAAAACAGTCCGAGAGAGAGCTATCAAGATCCGGGCCTTCCCCCGGCTCCGCTGGCGACGCCCTAAATACAACCTAGAACCACTCGAACCTTAGCATAGAGATCAACTTGACAGAAACATCCATGAAAGCTCCACTCGACACCGCTGTTAACACCAGGAGATCGGAAAGATTTATTTTGCATCAAGAATTGTGAAAAATGAGTAAATTGTCGTTTCGGGCGCGGGCGCTGGACGCTTCCAAGCCGCTACCCGTCTTCCGCTGCGAGGATTTACCCGACCTACACGAATATGCATCCATTAACCGGGCAGTGCCGCAGATGCCGACGGGGATGGAGAAAGAAGAGGAATCGGTATGCTTTGATAATTTGAAAATTTTACATTTTATATTTTTTTTTTACACGATCAGAGGCGCCCTCCTTTTTTTCTGCGCAAGCTTTCACAAAATGGCCGCCAATTTTCTCAGGAGAAACACGACGGATTTCTGCTGCAAATGCCTCATATATGGGACTTTTATGGACCCGTTGGTAAAACGGGGATACAATGAAACTATATTGGGTGAAATTACCAGGTTTGAGCCTCATATTTACTCGTGAGGTGAATTTCAAAGTACAAAGGAGTCATGTGACCTGAGCAATTCCGACATTTTGTGTCGTCTGTCAGGATGGGGCCTTGTGTTGGCGTAGTTGCAGAGCACGGAGCAAGGGGGCGCTAGAGGGGACACATTATGTGGCAACTGTGACAGAAATGTCAACATTACCGCCATGCATGCGGGGAGAAACGCATCTTTGAGTCTGTGAGAGACTCTTAAAAGCAAAAAAACACATACTTAATAGTGTGTTTTGTCAGGGAATTATGATCATGTCCTTCATATTTTATTTATTTCCATGCTGCGTTTTGCATACTTGACCTGCATGTGTCTGTGAATTCAATGCATCTGCTTTAAAACTACTGCAATAGCTGAATTAATCACAGTTTGAGGAGTTAATGTAGGCTTGTGCAGCTGTCAGACAGGTGTGTCATTTAATCTCCTGTTTGCCAGAAGGGATTTCCCTGAAACTATGTATACTTTCCATTGCAGGTCACTGGTGGGATTGTGAGGTGGTTTTACAGAGAAGCTGTTGGGTTGTTAAACATCTCAATCAATCAGACTTTATTTATGAAGCGTGTTTCCAACATAAAATATGTGACTCAAACCCCTTTGCGGTTTAAAATCAGACATAAAGGAAATTCATTTCACTGTGTTTTATCATGAAATATGAAGGGATGTGTGTGTGTATACAGAGCATGTGTTTGCATTTTGAGGGAGAGAATAAAGCACTTTTTTTTTTTTTTTTTGTTCTGATGCTACAGGGAGAATTTGTAAACTACACATACCCTGTGGAAATTTGTCTGTTTTCCCATTTTTTATTTGACTCAATTATTCATTTGTTAGAAGCCGTGGGGTTTGCTTTGCTGGTGAGCCAGCAGCCGTGACTAATGGTTTAATTTAAGGGTGTGTGTGTTGGATGGAGACTTTTCTTTGTAATGCACTGGAAGTGTGCTGCAGCCGGTGTTGTGGAGGCTTGGTGTCAGGGGTTCAGTGTGTCAGATGGCACAGTGGGCTGGCAGATCAGTGGCACGTGGCCCTGTGGAGGAGATCAGGGTGGCGGGAAAGTGTGTGTGTGTGGTGGGGGTGCTAACACATCAAAGTCTGCACTCTGCTCAGCTGGAGTGTTTGATTACGTAACAGTTATATTATTGTAAGACATGGACCACCGCCTGCTGCGTGCCAACCGCTGTCTCTTACGAATATCTGTGTCAGACTGTGTTTCTAAGTATGTTTTGAGTCCTTCTCATCAGGTACTGTTGCTTCAGCTCGTTTGTGCCGCGAGTGCACATATTTATGTTTTGCAGGGCTCCTCTGGGATGCGTATTGATCCACATGAGGAGCAGCGTGGGACCTTTTCTGCAGATGCACTTGACCCCCAAAGTGGAAAGTCAATTTTTTTATTTGAGCAGCATCTTGAAAGTATTCTCAGAAAGCAGCAGCTTTTGCGAATTTGACTTGCCACCGCTCCAACCACACCGACAACTCTGTGGGTGTTGAGTGGTCTGAAGCGTGAGTGTGTGGCGCTCCTGTACTTCCTGACTTTGGGCTAATAGAAAGCTTTTATCAGCGAGATAGTGGGCTCAGACCACAGAGCAGCTTGTAAGTTCAAGCCTTTGTGTTCATTGAACTGTTAAGCGTTCGAGATGAGAGCCTCGCCGTCTCTGCTGCTGTCAGGCTTGGGTTGTGTTTTTTTCTGATTGTAAAAGGCATATCTCAGTCCAGCGTGTGGTTTTGTGACGTGCATGCGGTGTGTGTGAGCGTAGTGTAGCTGAACTTAAGAGTCGGCATGGCTGAAATTCCTGCAGCACGTGCAGCTTGTTTGTTTTAGGTCAGACACTTTGTCTTGTGTTTACGTTTGGTTAAAAGCGAGGTCAGTGTCTGTGGCCCGGTGGGAACCCACAAGCATCTGTTGTGTTTGCCTCGCTGCCAGACACAGTTCTCGCGCTGACACACACACACATGCGTGGATGCGTTCTGGCGGGCCACCAGGTTCACGCTGGGTGGGAATATGGGGCACGTCACCTGTCCAAAGTCTCCGCCGCCTACATGCTGTGAAATTAAAAGTTGTAGTGACCATTTCCCAGCTCGCCTTTCAACGCTGACACTTTAGCATCGACATGAATGTGTGCACCGCGGGGGAAATTACACCGGCCTCCAGACAGATTCCTGGATATTATACTAGAGGAAGTTTGCCTGTTTAATAAATCAAAGCCATAGCGACTCCTAAATATGACAAAAGAAATCAGATTGTGTAATTGTGAACATTTCCAGAACCCTCTAGAGTGCTAATTCACAAGGCCGTCGGTGATTTCCCACCTCGCTTTGCACCTTTTGAGTTAAACATCCCTTCCCACGCTGTGCACAAACTGCTCTGCGTCCCTCGACAGTCCTGCCAGACGATCCCCTGCAGCTGTCCATCATGCTAAATGGCATTTACAATGTCTGGGACAGTAGCTGTCAAAGGGGACGGCTGGAGAATCTGAAGGCGGCTATGGGTTGCTCAGCACACTTGACGGTGATCGATGTGGTCATTTTAGAAAGCTATTTCAGGAATCCCATGTGTGTATGTGAGAAAGGGAGACTAATGCTGTGTATTTTGACTCTTCACCTCAATCTGAGTCTATTTATCGCCAGGCAAATGGCCGCGGCCGAATAAGTAAACAAACGCATAGCTTGACTGGGTTTGGCAGCTGACGTGTTTTTCCTCCAGGCTTTGTGGATTTTAACTTATTGTGGAGAGCCCTAATGTTAGGGGTGTTTACTTGGGGGAGTGATTCAGTGGGAATCATGTGAGAGCATGAAGGTTATGCAAGAGCAGGAGCACAGAAGACATCACACCAGATGATATGGACAGGTTAAACATGAGGTTTATCGCTCTGCACGTGGGCTTCCTCTGGGAAGACCTGAATGGAAAAGCAGAAATCTTGTCCTATCTTTAGTTCAGGGCTTAATTTAGTAGATTGTAGGCATGGCTGTATGTAAATGCAATCACACAGCTACTGTACTGGAAAAGTTTCACTTTAAAAAGTGTTTACAGTAATGTGAATTCTACTTCTTCCAACATTTAATCCTATAAAGGCCTGCATGACAAATTTAATTTAAATTTGATCTATATTTAATTTAAATATAGATCATAAATATAGATCCCCATGAGCAAAAAACAAAAAATACCCTTTCATGAGTCAGGCTTTAAAGGTTTAAGTTTATTTAGTTTGAATCTTAATTTTTTCCTCTTCAATCGTACCATCATAACCACAAAATCATTTCAGCTCCCTGCTTTGTATTTAAGGCGTAGAGAAAGTGTCAAGGATCCTTGGTTTAAAACCCTCGTAGCTTTTGTAAAGTTTGAATTATCATGCTGTTTTGAAGAGAGTGAGTGATTGTTTTGGGTTCGTCCTGCTGTAAGACTGTCAGAGTACCGTCATTCGTTATGTTTGTTTATTTCTGGCCATATTATGGCTTCATGTTCAGTTTGGATTAATACATAATTTATTGATGTGAAACCTGTTGCTAAACTTGATCAAGCTTCCTCAGTTGTTGCTAATGATATGCAGGATGACACTAAAATCAGCTGTAGTTTTAATCCATTAATAACTCTATCTTAAATGTGAAGGTAATGCACAGGAGTAACAGTCCTGTACGACTCAGTAGTGTGGTTCTGAACGGGGGGCAGCAGCTCGCATGGAAAGATTATCTTAAATATGTTTGGACTAATTCATGTGCATTTGTGCTGTGTTTGACTGGTTTTATGTTTTAGTTGTTTATCATGTAGAAAAACCGGTCAAATGGGGATACTGGTTTATAAAGCAGCAGTTTTATCTTTTTATGCAACTGCCATGAAAGTTTTCCATGTATAAAATTTTACTACAGAGGGACGGAGGTGGAGCACAAGCGTCTGAAAGCCAAAATATCTGAGAACAGCGGTAAAGATACAAAATCAACATTGCTAATGTGCACCATCACACGTCAAAATGTCAAATAGACACAGATTTTATCAAAGTAGTGCTTTTTGGTTATTTTTTTAATTTAGGAAGCTGAAAATATATATTATAGTATTTTGGTGTCTGGATACAAGGTGGGTTTCTGTTCTGAATCATGACAGAAGCTATGCTTGCGTTTACTAACAGCATCTGTAGCGGTAACTACAAAGCAGATGACAAAGATTTGTTGGAAGAGATGAGATGTAGACGTAAGATGGTAGAACGCATAATGTGTCATTAGAATAGACTTTAGTTTATTTCGGATCCCCATTAGCTGTAGTAAGCTACAGCCATTCTTCCTGGGGTCCGGCACAATTATAACATCCAAAAAATAAAAACTTGGAGAAGTTACACAGCACTTCTGTTCAATCCTGGAATACAAGCTATTTACATATTCAAATCCATCTCTTTACATCCATTTTTACATACTAAATGCATGCATGTCATGTCCATTCATGTTGTATCCAGTACTTTACCATAATACATTGTATCATATAAACAGTTTACTGTAATACACACTCTTTTTATGCACAAAAATATGCTTACTCATAATTGGAAATCAACCTATATATTTGATTATCTATAATACAAATCTTCTAGTACACCTCTATCCACATTATCAATTTGTTTACTCTATTACACATACATTTGTATTTATTAGACTTTTAACACCAAACCCTTATAATTAGGTCTCAGTTGTGTGGTTGATGGCAGGCGGCGATACAGAAGTTCAGTGTTTGTTGCTTTTAAGGCATTTGCACACCCAGTCTAGTTGTTTTTCATTGTCTTTTGCCATCCATCAGTCTGTTGTTGAATTTAAGGGAAGATGGAGCTGACAGATGTTTTTTTTACAATGTGAAATTAAAGCTTCTTAAAAATGATCATTGATTAAACTGCTGTAGATTAAGCTGTTTCCAGGTGTATTTCACCCTGTCAGTGCTCCAGTTTGTTAAACTACTGGCAATACCTAACTTATAAAGCGTTTGCTGGAAACCCATCAGATCCACTTCGATACAAACGTATGGGGAAGATTAAACCTAGTTTGAAAGCTTAGACATGTGAACACTAGCTTTACAACGTAGACTTAGTGTTCAGAGGTTTTACAATTAATGTGTAAATGAGACTGTTCAGTTCCTCTTTGCACCAGTAATGCATCCATGCCAAACCAGTTGTTTTTTGGCAGTGGTCAGTTACTTTTCATAACTGTCGATACATTAAGTCCCCTAACTCCCATTTATAGCGTCTGTCTGAGTCACTCACTCACTCCGTCTAGCTTCAGTAGACAGAAATAACCCTCCCCACCACCACCCTCTGGTCTCACAGCCTCAGGAAAAACAATGGGAGCACACGTCTCTCCTGAGAGTCTGTACGAGACTTGCAGCACGCTGCCTTGTTGACAGACCGCCTGCCAGTGGCTCCGTGCCCGGCTTGGCCCAACAGTTCCTCTACTACTGACAAGCAGCCCTGTAGTAAACCAGTTAGGCAGCCCTGGAGCTTGTTCCCCATCCCTCAGGCATATCACGTCTCAGTTTGGCTCTTATCAAGCAGGTGGCAGATAGATGAGGTTAAATGACAAAACATTTCTGGGCAGAAAATGCTGTTGGGGCTTTCCTCCACGTTTGTGCTCTGTAGATAACCGTTGCAAAGTAGTCCAGGGTTCCTTCCAACCTCTTTGTCTCCTTCTAGGAAAGAAAGCAAAAGAAGTTCATTTAAAAGAATGAAAAACCATTTAAAACTGATGTAATCTGAGAGTAGGTAGTGTTTGTGAACAAAAGTGTTTTTCCACTTCAAGCAATCAGTTTTTTTTTCTCTCTCCACATTTAATGCTGCAAATTCCTTTTTAGCTTTCTTGATTGTGGTTGATGTGCTGGTGTGTGCTTTCCTGTACTTTCTCCCATCTCATAAGTCACTTGAAAATTACTTCTCATCAAATTTATGTGACTTTAATCTATGTGAGTTCACAATAAAGCAATAATTCTCATTTAAGGATGTTTTCTGATTTAAAATGGGACAGACAAAGATCAATACTGGCAGACATGGGCTCTATCAATGTCTGAAGTGTAATGTTCTGATGAAGTCTTTGTCAGTGTGCAGCATAAAGACCTCTCACCATGTTACTACTGGAGAGACTGGATGTCCCTCAGTCACATGTGGTGGACCCTCAGGGAAAACTGGAAAGTTGAGTCAACCAGTATGTCGTTTAGGTTTAATGGGAGTTTGTTTATGACGATGTTGGCGTAGAGATTTGAAAAGCTGTTGAAGCTGAATTCATTTGGTCTTGTGTGGTTTCTGCTCAGACCTTTTCAATAACTTTTACGCACCATTGTTTAAGCGAGAAGTAAATCTTTTTTAAACTTCACACTTTTTTTAAAAAAAAAATCCTTGAATGTAGTAGTTTTTAAGCAAATGACTGAATCAACAGCCAGTTATTGACAGGTATTGATTTGTCTGCTTTATTGAAGGGAGGAGCAGTGATCTGCTTGTGTTTGTTTTGATGTTGGTAAAGCCATTGTCATGTTTGAGTGGACACAAGTGTTCATGTTAAAGAGTGAAGGAAGTAAAAAGGCTTCTTCTAAACATGCTGTTTGGAAGATTTTGATTGTATTCAGATCCAAACTTCATTCCGATCAAGAGGGACGAGTTACACCAGTTTGTTGTTAAAATTAGCATGCAAACTGGTACGTCATCAGTACATTAAAGTTTTGTACATTTTCTTTGTTTTTAGCTTATATAAATTTGCAATATGGACGAATTGTCAGAAAGGCAATTTAAATCAAATCAGCACCAAAAAAATTGGAATTAAATCGAAATGGGACAAAGTAGGGCTGTGATGATATCCGTATGTCCCGATTCAATTCCAATATTTTGGGTGACGATTTTATTTAAATTGTGATTCTCACAATTTTTCAATATTGATGATTTTTGTAGATTAGAAACAAACAAAAAAATGTATAAACTTAGTTGTTTTTTGTTTTTGGGCTCGTCTTTGGAAAAAACCCAACGGTAGCCAGATCATCATTCTGCTGCTATAATGCCCAAGAACACAAAAGATCAATAAAAACTATGACAAAAATTTTTTATAGTGGATTTTTTTTTAATTGATTTTAAAATTGTGACTCAAAAAAAATCCTGATTTTCAATTTTTTGGTTAGATTTCCCCACCCCTAGACAAAAGCATATCGTCACACACCAGTTAGATACGTTTATGGAGCAGTATTGAGCCAATGAAACGTCCCAATAGGAACACAAATACAAGGTGTGAAAACCTCGCCTTATCCATCCCACCTTGATTGGGATTAATATTCCACAGAGTTGGGAGATCAAGAGGAAAACATATTCATGTCTGCTCTCATTCTGGTTGTTAGTGGTGTATGTTCTTTCTGCACATGCTTGAGCCACATGGATGTTGGATGAGTTTCAGGAAAGATTAGAAAATAGCTGCAACAAAACTGGACTTGGGTGCGTATGTTTTAGTTGGAAAGTTCTGAAGGAGTTCAGGATTTTTTAGCAGCTTGACGGTGAAAAGCTTAAAACAAGTTGTTTAGAAAGTTATTTTCCAAACCAGTACACATAAAAATCGATATGATCGTATTAAATCTTTCTATCGTGTAAACACAGAACTGATCAGATCACTTTGTCCATGTAAACATGTCTCCTAGAATCTCTGATCTCTGTAAACGGAGATGTTTAGGTGGAAGTTTGACGACAACATGAAGTAAAAATGAGTTACAAAACCCCCATACTACTCCGTTTCTGACGCTCAAAGATGAACACTTCCTGCATATTTTTAAAATAATCTTCCTTTGGTCCAGGTGTCTTACCTTTACCTTTGTTTTTCCTTTCTGCAGGAACATCATCTCCAGCGGGCCATCTCGGCACAGCAGGTCTATGGCGAGAAGCGGGACAACATGGTCATCCCGGTTCCTGAGGCAGAGAGCAACATCACCTACTATGACTCCCTCTACCCTGGGGACTACAAGATGCCAAAGCAGCTAATTCACATACAGCGTAAGTGGACTGTGTTCAGTGGAAGAATGAAACATACAAGATTAAAATGAGTAATGATGCAGACTGGTGACTTGGGCTGGTTTCATCTGGCTCTGCTGGAGTTGTTTTTAAATTAAAG
Source organism: Telmatherina bonti (assembly GCF_933228915.1). NCBI lineage: Eukaryota > Metazoa > Chordata > Actinopteri > Atheriniformes > Telmatherinidae > Telmatherina > Telmatherina bonti. The sequence goes on from NC_136625.1 coordinate 10,935,125, forward strand.
CAACTTAAAATTGTTTTAAGAGCAACATAGCTGATATTTAAACCCTGGTCCCTTTTTAAATAAGTTAATAAAGAGCTTTCCTAGCTAGAGAAATGTGACATCAGGGATTGTTTAATGATACCACCGCTGTGTTGATCTTTATTTGGTGAAGTAGTGTGTTTCTGGTCGCCGTTCACCTGTTTAATAGCATCTGTCACATGTTTTAACTTCTACTGCGTTGTTCCATGTTTGCCGAACTAAATGAGTTTGGAAGATTGTGTGGTTCTCTAACGTCGGAGGAAATGAGGTTCCTAGATTGCTTAGCTCAGTAACATGTCTGTCACAAGCAGTTGCCACGATTGTTTCTCAAAGAAAAGCAATTTGCTATACCCCCAAACACAGACGCTGCTATCAGTCAAAAGCTGAAATGACAAATGTTTGGTCCTGTCAGAAGCTGTCAGACTGATTTCAAGGTTTTCTAAGAGGCTTTGACAGTTTGAGATGTGTAGAAAATTCACTTCAGGTCTTTATTTTTTGCCCTCATGCTGTTTTAGATTTAGATGTGTTCTAGCTAACGGTGTGCTGTCACTCTCCGCTAAAAAGATACTGCATGTCATGATGAAAGCAGATTTGCTGTTTTACTCACCAGTAACCACGTATCCCATTCACTGTATCTTAAAAATGAGTGGCCGCTTTAATTAAATGTGAAGTTATTATTTTAAAGCTGATGCAGCAAATGCTTTAAGCTACAATGATTCTTCTGTGATTGTAAAAACAGCAGCTGTACATGCTGGATGGCAGCGAGTTTAATTTGATACTGGAGATGTTCTTGCTCTGAGACATGCAGCTAAATTAAAACAAAAGCTGCTGCCTGTGAGCTTTTAAGCATCTTGTTCGGGGTTGGAGGAGAAGTTTGTGGATTTGAAGCAGTTTGATGTAATGAGACATGACCTCCGTCATTTTTCTAATCCTGAATTAATGCAGTCTCCACCTGAGCGGTCGGGTCAGACTGCTTCAGGGATGGCGAGTCAGATGCCATGTGGCTCTGGGAGCCCAGCATCTTTGCTGGAAATGGATTCAGTGGTGTTTTTAAATGTCATTTAACTGACTGGGGAAAACAATTCATTGCAGATGTGAGTCACCATCTGGATAAACACCAGATGTTGACTGTTCATTAGCTCCAGTCATCCTTAGTTACCTGAAAGGATAAAACCTGGTGTAATTAAGCCTGATAATCATCATTAACACTTTAAAGTCCAGCAGCTCCTGGTTGGACTGAACTACCGTTGTGTGCTGTTCTGTCTTTTCTATTGTTTTATGCTGAAAAGATCTGCAGCAAAATGTTTTAAGATAGCCTGACATAACGGGCGTAGTTACATTTCTCAGCACAAGACTCTGGGGTTTTTTTTTATTGCAAAAGTAAACAGAACCTTTAAACTTTATTATTCATAGTTGGATTCATATGTAAACTCCTGGGATCGAGCAGAAATTTAAATTTGCTCAAGTGTAGGTGGTTTTTATGACCTCCAAGTAGTCTTTCCCTCCTCATCCTGGGAGTTTTCATCCCTAACCGTATAACAATATAGATGTGAAGGTTCCCAAGCTTTCACCCAGCTTTCTGTCTTTGAATATTTTCTCTGCGCTTAGTTTCTTCGCTGCTGTCTGTCAACTATTAGTGCTTTCACACATGCAGTCATTTGCATCCTTAAAACACAAAGCGAAGCCTGTTTGCAGAGAAGATGCTTTACACCATCTGTCTGTATTTAGTTAAAACATGTGGCCATATGGAAAAAAAAAATGCTTAAAATGAAAAGATTAAAACCAAAAGATTGACTGCATAGCTGTTTTTATTCAAGGTGTGTCAATGAATTATCAATCTGTCCTCCTATCTGCTTGGCAAAATGTCTTCAGCTTTGGTTTTAAGGGATAAAAGGGATTTTTGGGTTGAATTGCTGTTGTGTTAGATGTAACACCACCACACCTGTTGAGCCGAGTCTTTACTCTGTCCCGCAGCTTTCAGCTTGGACACGGAGCAGCCAGACTATGACCTGGACTCGGAAGACGAGGCTTTCGTCAACAAGCTGAAAAAGAAGATGGAGATCAGCTGCCTGCAGTTCGAAGAGATGATCGACCGCTTGGAGAAAGGCAGTGGTCAGCAGGTCAGCGCCGCTTGTCTCTGTTCTTCCTCAAATAGTTGTACTGGAAGTTCTGGCAGATGGATGTTTATTAAAATATGACTCCTGTCTTTGCTGCTCAGCTCGTGAGTCTTCCGGAGGCCAAACTGCTGCTGAAGGAGGACGATGAGCTTATCAAGGAGGTCTTCGACTTCTGGAGCCGCAAAAGGAAAAACAGCAAAGCAAACTGTCTCATCCCCAACGTCAAGCAGGAGAAGCGAGACGGCTCCAGCACCAGTGACCCCTACGTGGCCTTCCGAAGGCGCACAGAGAAGATGCAGACGAGGAAGGTCGGTCTTCCTTTGTGTTTGTGGGTTTTTTTTCTTTTTTTTTTGTCGTTTCAAAGCAGCTGCGATTCAGATTTCTTCCAAACTTTAGTAAAAACTCTTGTTCGTTCCCCAGAAGTCAGTGGTTTTCTAAATATCCACATCCTTGCAGAATAGCTGAAATGGGATTTTTGTTGGTCGATCTTTGTTTTCTTTGTTAAAATGAACGAGGGGTCAATCTGAGGTTGTTCTGTATTGTGTTTCAAATCGACTTGAAGAGAAGACGAGTACATTCTTGCAGCTTGTTGCTGGGAATCTTTTTTTGTCACAGCAGACTGGCTTCCTCCCTTCGTCCATAAATTTCACAGTGATTAAATTTCCCTTTGTGGAGCTCAGCCAGATCCAGTTTGCTTTGCTGTAAACGCTTTACATGCCTCTGCTGTGACGTAGACTGAAACAATCTGCAATACCTGAGCATGATGGGCTGAATGCCAATCACCTTTAACAAGACATAACCAGCATATTGTTTACTTGTTAACCATGTATGACAGTGCAAATTATTTTCCTTACATTGTCTGTTCAGTTGATGTGAATCGAGGCTGTGTGTGGAATCCAGTCGATTTCACTGTTTTTGTTCCACAAGCTGTAATCTGCTGTGATTTGCTGTTTTGTCTTTTTTTATGTGGCAGAATCAGAAAAGCTTTTGGATAAATCCAGAGACTCTTGTTAGACTTCATTTATGATTAAAAAATTATTTACTGTACGGAAAGTGGAGTTTGAGGGTTTTCAGAATAATTGCTGTTGTGGAAAACTAATTCTGTAGAAACAGATTTTTCTCTTCTGTGTTGTGAAGAAGAAACGTGCCACCAAGAGGCCGTTTGAAGAAGTTGATCACGATGTTCACTAACACTTAAGTTAAATAACACAGATGCTGATTTGGTTTATTCTCTGTCTGTAAATAATCATGATGTGGTTTTAGTAACACTTTCAAGAAAAAAGCAACAAGGCAAAAAAACAAAAAAGCTAAATATATTTCGGAGACAAGAAAAAGCTTTCTACGGTGAATCTGTTTAATGGCAAAAGAATAAGAGACTCCTTTTTCATAACAATCTGGCTTTATTCAAGGTCTGGAAGAAAAAAGTTGTGAAATGACAAAACACACCACTTCAAGATTAATCCAAATTAACTATTGGATTGTTTGGTTTTTTTTTTTTTTGGTTTTTAAAAATGTGGTCAGAAATGGCAAGACACCTCTGACTCGGCTAAAGAGAACTGGAATTATGGCAGGATGAGGAAAAATCTCATGTCATCGTGCACCATGTCTTTAACCAGAAAGACTTTAATGTGCTGCCACCTTCACTTACTGCTTGCTTAAAGACCGTTGCTTCCTCACGCCGAATGAAACTCTGCATACGTAGATGTCTGACTTCACTTCCAGACTTCACTGCTCCTTAAAAATTCATATCCTCCAGATTTTACTACAACCTAAAACACTCTTTAAATTCCTTTTTATTTGAAATGGTTTTTATTTATAGTCTAAATCCGTCTTGGTGCGGATGGTGCGTGTGAAGTCGACTTGTTAACGGGTCGGTTTTTATTTTAAACACTTTCCTTCAACATCCAGAACCGTAAGAACGACGAGGCGTCCTATGAGAAGATGCTGAAGCTTCGCAGGGATCTGAGCCGAGCTGTCACCATCCTGGAAATGATCAAGCGGAGGGAGAAGAGCAAGAGAGAGCTGCTGCACCTCACACTGGAGATTTTTGAAAAGAGGTACGTCTGCCTGATGTTTCACACACGAAACATTACCACGAAAATGAAACAAAAAAAACAGCTGGCAGGGGGGGATGCTCTGAATGTAAACAATGTGTCACCATGGTAACAGAGGGTTCTTGTTTTGGAGCATGATGTTTTTGAGACTTTTCTTTTTAATCCAGCTTGAGTGGTAAGAAGCTGTTTACATTTGATCCGTTTGGACTGACTCGTGCTCCGTTCCTTCCAGGAATGTCATGTCAGACTTTAGTGGAGAAGTGATGGCGGAGGTTCTGGCTGAACGGGCGCTGGTGAGGCCGCAGATCATTCCCCTGGTGCCTCTCACCAACCAGTACCGACACCAGGAGCACATGGACCTCAAAGACTACAAGTCCAAGGTGAGACCAGTGCTCGGACCAAAACTTTTCGCAAAGCGTGAACGTTATCCTGGATGTGTTACTGAGAGTTTCTAAACACTAATATTTTAACAACTTGTTGAAAATAAAGATAAATGGGAAGGAAAATAAGATTTCGAGAAGTAGGTGCTGTTAAGTGAAAAGCACTAAATGAATGTCTGTCTGTTCTGCTGTGTCCTCACGGATCTTCTCTTATTCTAGCCTGAGAAGACGGAAATTCCCCGGCAGAAGAGGAAGTATGAGAAGAAGCAGAAGGTGCTGCCTTTGTCATCAGGCACCCCCCACCATCCAGGTCCTGTTGTCTTCAACGCCAAGGACCTGAACCAGTACGACTTCCCCAGCTCGGATGACGAGCCCTTCTCTCAGGTAAACAAACCTGTTGTTCGTCTGAATGAACTGCCATTCATGTCTGCTTGTATTATCCCAGCTGAACAAACATTCAGAAATGTTTCTTCTACACGGAAGAGACGCCGCTTTTCCTCTGAGAGCACATGATTAACAGGTTTATGGGTTTACCGAGAGATTATTTTATTCTTCCCAAAACTAAGATCGCTACGGTTGTGCGACTGACACGACAGAGGGAATTCAACTCTGCAGATTATATTTCCCTGACAGCCTCCAGAAATCCTATAGATGGGAATTTAGTACCCTGTCAAGTTTAATATTAAGCAACAAATCACACCGCACATGCTGGCAGCATCATTGAGCAGATACTGCAACACATTCTCCCCCCAAACCTCCATATGTCCACAAGTGCAGGGAGCTTAAAGGCAACGAGTTGTACCGCAATGCACTAGTCCCGATGAATTCACTCAGTGCCACACGGTGAGCGTAAAACTTGAGCTGAACTCTGGCTTCTTGTGTCCACAGCTGCACTCAGGCTCTTCGGAAGCGGAGGAGGAGAATGACCCAGATGGTGCCTACGCTTTCCGCAGGAAGGCAGGCTGCCAGTACTATGCTGTAAGGAACATCGCAACCTTTCTGATGAACTTTTACAATCTGTAATGAAGTTATCGTTATTATGGAGCGTTTAAAGGAACTTGCGTTGTGTCTTGAGGTGTCGTCATGTTGTTTTTATGTATCTTCTTTAAGCCTAAAAAGTCTATTTAAAGTTAATTCTTCTTTCCTCGATGGAGTTGAGTTTTTCTGAGGATACTTACAAGTAACCGTATCGTCTCTGTGTCCAGGCTCGTCAGGATCGGGTGGGTAGTTGGCCGTGGTGTGGTCCCTGGGAAGGTGGTTTGGCAGAAGATCGCTTTCGCTACAGTCTCACCACGCTCACCGTGCCACGCCGATGCCTGGGCATGGCTCGGCGGCGCGTGGGACGAGGCGGCAGGTCAGTTGGAGCCCTTTTCTTGCTACAACTATATGTCAGTACTTTGCTTCTGCAGCAGTACTTTGCCACGTGCTCTATTTTACTTTATATACCAGTAATGACTTTGCAATAGTGCGAGTTTTGACATCAGAGTCTGACCTTGTCCTCTGTCTCTCAGGGTGTTACTGGACAGGGCGTGCACGGACTACGACGACGTTTTCTATGGACTGGATCCAGAAATGCTCGACCTGCCTCTTCCAGCTTCTCCTCCTCCTTCAGCTACTTCGCGCTCGCCGGCCACCGACAAGTTTGCCAGTACCTCAGAAACGAATACCTCGGACAGAAGTTCCTCTTTCAACTCTGTTCCCCGTTGTCCTCCCTCCTCCACGGACCTCAGTCAGATACTGTTGAATATAAAGTCATGCCGATGGAGGCACTTTAGACCACGGACACTACCACTACACGAGCTGGACAATGCCCACCCTCTGTTCAGGAGGCTGAGCCTCGGCCTAAAGCGCCCGCTCTCCGCCTCGGCCGGAGGACAGCCGTTCGGATCCCAACGCCCGGCGAGGGTCGTCCCCGCACCCGCGCCCGTTGTTGGTAAGTGGCCTTTTGGATCCTTTCTGTCAGGCTGTGTTGTTGTGATGACTTTAAACACGTAATTGAAAGCAGGACATGCACACACACCACTAGCACCTCATTTTCTTTTGGCTTTGATCCGTTTTTTTTTTTGTTTTTTTTTAGTGGGTCGGTTTTATTCATTTTAGAAAAATGTAGTTCCAGAGTGGTGACGATGTGTAGGCCTTAATGTATCTGTTGTCCAGATGTTGAGCTGCAAAGTAAAGCCACTGCTGCATGTGCCGTTGAAGTTTTTCTTATAACGTGAAACAAACTAAGATAAATTTGGAGAAATAAAAAGGCAGCACCTTTAGCTGACATTGACAGGAGGGAAGCAGTGATTTAGAATAACTCGGTAGCAAAAGGCTAATTCTCCGCAGCTTCATTGTGAAAGTTATTTGTTCATTTGATGCAGCTGTTGCATAGTTTTCCCCTCCCCACCTCACCCAATCCCTGAGGTGTTACTTAATGCTGGATCTGATGGATAAATTCGTGGGGTGTGTGAGGCAGAGGCGTGCAGTGAGCATACAGATGAAATGCCACAGGCCCCGGCGGACGTGACATCCAGGGCCTTTGGATGTCATGCTGTCTCGAGCTTTGTTTTGATGTGCTTGGAAAACAGCCACCTATCGATTTTCTACTTGGCAACAAAAAAAGACCAAATAAAAAATTCTTCCAAGAAAGTAAACAGATGACTGTGTGAGTCACAGTGATGTTTAGTCTGCAGAAAGTGTGAGCAGTGTTTTTTTATTCATATTTTAATGACATGAGACGCCATCAAGTTCAGGCTGGGCGATTAATCGGATTTTAATCTCAATAACGATCTGAGGTTTCAACGATGATAAAAATAAAAGGGTACAATTATTTTTCTCTTTGCAGTTTCCTCTCCTGCTGTCTTCAGCTGCTAATCGAGCGTCTCCGGCATTGCAGCGCTGTGCTGTAAACTCCTCCCACAGCCGCTTTGCTTTCATTCAGACACTGTTGCCAACTTGGCGACTTTCTCGCTAAATCTGGAGACTTTTTTTTGTTAAAAGCGACAAATCTAGCAACTATTACTGGAGTTATTAGAGACTTTTCTGGTGTTTTGGCGACTGACTTGAAGGCACATATTGTTCTGCAGTTACTGTAAGGAAGGGAGCCTCTCCCGTCCTAAAGCACTCCCAGGCGGCCAGTCTGTCGGCTCCGGCTGCAGGTCGATGTAGAATAACTGCAGTAGGTTGTGGAAGTTCACCTAAACATAGTTTATACCATTGTCTGTGACAACTGGCTGCATTTTTTTCTTATACGCAGTTCGGTGAGTTAAATACTATAATATCCCTCCGTTACGGGGCGTTACCATAGCAACGGGTTAATCAGCTGGTTCAGATCAACCGTCTTTTAACAGGTGAATGAGAAAACGTGCCGTAGCCTGACAGCGGTTGTTTGGCATGAAACGTACATCGAGGCCAACATAAAATAGTTCCTATATAAGCGGTAAAAGCAGATTAAACAACTCGGAACCGTGCATTAGACGGTTATAATATAACGGTTATACGGTTATAATATAACGTTATGACAGCTTCGCTAACGGTCCGTTAGAGGAAATAATTCCCGTCCACCTCAATAAGACTGTTTTAATACTTCTTCCTTGTGTCTTAGATAACATCGTGAATGTTACCAATGTTATTTATCTTCTCTAAACCGTCGAACACCAGGACACGCAGCGTTGTTTAAAAATACTAGATAATTGTGTTAAATAATCGAGATCTAAGTTTCAAAGTAATGGTGATTATAATTTCTGTCATAATTGAGGAGCCCTACGTCGGGTTGAGAGATGTGAACACAAAGTGACTTCCAGATGGAGATGTTTGCAGAAGACGAGCTGTGACTTTGAGCAAAGACTGATGAGAAATCTTGTGAAATGGAGAGCTTAAAGCTACACAGGGAGGAAGTAGATCGATATTCCACCGAAGCACAGTCACTTAATACCTTGAAATGTGAGAAAAGACTTTTGAATCAATGGACAGCTTGTGAGGAAAGACTGGAGGACATGTTACCTACAGGCTAAATGACAGGCAGCAGTGCTACTTTCCTCTTACCTGATTAATTCTACACGTTAAATTCTGGGTTGACCAGTGTGGTTAGTCTGAAATTTCCTTTAATAGATGTGTTGATTCTTCATCTCTGATGCTGTTTTTACTTGATGCCGAGTTGCAAATGAACACGTCCTGCTGGAGGAGCTTCCCGATGAGATGATGCTTCGTGATTGGTCTGTCAGACTACTACAACTGGCTTATCTAGCACGACATATTGAGTGGGTGTGGATTATTTAGCTGCCGCTTTGCGGATGCATGAGTGTATGAGTGTTAGGCGCTGCTGGAAAATCTTCACAACTGTTTATCATTGTCAAAGCAGTAATCTGATGTTACTTTCAGGGGTTTTCTGCAGGTTTACTAGATGCTTCTCAGCTTTTGTCTGCTGTTTACTATTAATACTATCACACAAAAAGTATATTTTCAGTCATAGTAATTTATAATGCTTTGTGTGCGCCTTGTCCTTTCTGCTGTAAAGTCATCCAGCACATCTTTCCTGGCCAGATTAGTTTCCCCTGAATTTTGAGCTATTTATGTTCTGCTTCCACATGATCCTGCTTCTCAGCTTCAAGATGTGGAGGTAAAAGCCTGACATTCACAGGAAGGTTAAATGCCTTTCGCGCTGCTTTAAGTGTGAGGTGGTTCACAGGGACATAGTCTGTGATCCATCCCATTAATGAATCATAAGGAAAGGGAAAACACAGGTAATTCTGTCATTTTAACCTGATTCCAGCAGGCTTGAACTTTCTTCTCCCGGGTTAGTAAGGTCCTGTTGGCAGAACCAGATGAAGCATGACTGCCTTTTACCATTAGGAGAAAACTGCCTGCAGTAGATGTTGCATTTTTAGACCAGACGGGGTGTCTTAAGTGCTGTTTGAAAGGCTGAAAGTCCAATTTTGTTAAAAATTAATGCTGTTTTTCAAGGAGGGTAAAAAAAAAAAGAAAAAAACATTTTCCAACTAAACTTGTTAACAATCCAAACAAACTCTCTATGATGGCATTACTGACCCCATGTTCCAGTTTAATTCAATGTGTGGGATTTCCATTTGTTTACAAGTTTACTTTTCCTCAGCTAAACATGCTTTTTGTTCCATTATTGTTAGGGCTGTGACGATATGCTTTTGTCCCGATTCAATTTAAATTGCGGTTCTTTAAATTCTTTGATATTGCAGATTTTTGTAGATTAAAAACAAAAAAAATGTAGGTTTGTTTTGTTTGTTTTTTTTGTTTTTTTCTTTATTTCAATTAGGAAAAAACAACACAGTAGCCAGATCATCATTCTGCTGCTATAATGCCCAAGAAGACTAAAAGATCAGTAAAAACAATAAAAATGACAAAAAATTTAAGGTTGAATTATTTTTATTTGTTTGAGGGAAAAAAAAAATTTTCACAAAAAATTAATTTTAAAATTGTGAAGCAAAAAAATCCCGATATCCAATTTTTCGATTAGATTTTCCCACCCCTAGTTTTTGTACAAATGAAATGATTCTGTCTGTGTATCCAGGCGGAAAGTGTGAAGTTTTCAGATCTTTTGTCTTACATTTTATTTGCACCTATATTCCCTGATCAGTAACCAGACTCTCGTCCTCCACAGCTTTGACAGCTGAACAGTACCAGCAGCATCAGGAGCAGCTGGCCCTGATGCACAAATGCCAGCTGGAACAAGTCCAGCAGCAACAACAAGCCAACAGCACTGCCAACAGCACACAGGTCCGTATCCAGCTCAGCAAAGCAGCAGCAGACAGATGCGTCTTTTTGATCCGTGTTGTTAAAGCAGCTCCTCCCCTCTCCCAACAGATCCAGGTGAACACGTTGGACCAGGCCAGTGCTCAGTTTGCCGCCTCAGCCCTCGTCACCGCTGACCAAATCTTGGCTCTGAAATCTAAGGATGAGCTGGCCCTGGGAAGCGGAGTCAACGGTGTCTTCCCTCCCTCAGGTACGACGTCTCGGTACTCGGCCACACGAATGAGCAGAAGGCTCTGTTAGCCCCCCGGTCATAAGAGGAAAGAAACGCTTTTGCTCTTAAAAAAATAAATTTAAAAGGAATTTGGAGACAAAAACGTTTCTACTCATATTTTTACTAGAAGAGCTCTTTAAATTTAAAGCAAACTTATTTCTACTTGTTTGTCATATTCTCAGCTCACAAAGGTAAAATAATTCCAGGTTTAGCGTGTTTCAGAGCGGATCAGATGGCTGAACAAACCCTGTAACGCTCCATCCCGTTATTTCAGACAGAAAGGTTGTGGAGATAACCGAGGAAAGAGACAAAAGAGGAATTAATCTGCAGAGGAAACTGAATCCAAAGATAAAACTGCTACAAACTAAAAGTCAGATAATCTGTGGAGGAATTAACTTCTGGTATCCCTGTTTTATGATTCTGCCTCGCCGAGTTTTTAGATTCAGTGTTTCTATGCAAACGGAAACTTTTTTAGAAGGATTTTCATCCACATTAATGAAAACTTGACAAACTCTGAGAGTTAACGACGTAAGAAGTCGCAGTTCAGTCTGCCTTAAATCTCTACCACGGTATTTCTTGATTAAACTTGACATTTTAAACTCCTCCCCCTTTCACACCCCCGCCCCTCCCCCACCACTGCCCGGTCCTTCCCACCCTTAACACCCCCCAGGTGTCTACAAGGGCTTGAACCTCTCGAGCACAGCGTCCCCATCCCCCGCCGCCCCGGCTCCTCTCACCACTACCCAGGCGTCTGCCTTGCTCCACCCCAGCACCACCACCTCCAGCTCCGCCACCAGTAACAACAACGGCACCGCCCACCCTGCCAACGCCACTACCACCGCCACCACTCAGGTCCTGCTGGGAAACAACAACAGCCTTCGTCTGGGCGTTCCCGCCGGCAAGCGCATCCACGTCCCCCGGACGCTGAGCACCACCATGTCGACATCCGCCTTAAAGCTCGCCCACGCAGCAACCGCCAACTGTCAGAAGCCCAAGGTCGCCACGGCCTCGGCGTCCCCGCTGGACATGGTGCCCAGGTGAGGAAAACCGCGGAAACTTGATGAAACCACATTTATGATGAAAATCAGAGTTAAAACTTTCTGTTTTATTTGTTTGTGAAACAAAACAGTAAAACACAAAGTGTTTTGCAGGATGACGGTGAAATATTGATGCTAACAATGTTTTTTATTTTTGTCTTCTTTCCTCAGAGAGAATCACGAACAAGACAAGCCAGCACTGAACAGTTTATCAGAGAACACAGTGGCCATGGAGGTCACGTAGCCTCTGGTCCACAGCTCGGGAGGGGGGGCAGCTTGACTCACCCTTTTCTTTTTTCTTTTCTTTTTTTTTTTTATTACTTTTTCCTCTTCTTTTTTTTTTTTTTTTTTCTTTCTTTAGGTGCTATGCATCATTCGTTAGTCGTGAATGCAAGTGGTGGCTGAATGAGCACAGCAAGGTTGGGTTTCCATGGCAACAGTTTTGGGACTTAATTGCAATGCTCGTCTCATACAAATTTTTTTTCCCCTTCTCTCTCCCTTTATCCCCCGTTTGTTACTGTTAATAAGAGATCGTCTGTAAATTCTTAATATGGCAATTATATGTACAGTACTGCATATTTGTAAACCCACCCCTCCTCTTCCCCTCTCCCCTTCTTGTATATAACATTACTTGAATACAAATTGTTCATTTGTGATGTTTTGCACTCAAAATATTAAAAAAAAAAAGAGAGAAAAAAATTAAAAAGAGAAAACGACAAACTGCAACTGGTGCGAGTGAGGAATGAAGCTGGACCGCAGAAATGTGTCATCACGCATGGTGCCGAACCTGCTGTTGGATCTATTTATTGTGCCGTGTTTACAAAAAGTCTCCTGTATGTTTTTTGTTTTGTTAAATCCCCCCTTTTCTTTAGTCATGTCACCAGTTTTACACCCTCACCGGTTCCCTGTGCTGTTGTAGTTGGCCCCTCCCTCTTTTTTATTTAGGTTTTTTTTTTTTAATCATCAGTGTGTTGTACGTTGCAGGGAGGTTGCCCGTCTTCGCCGGGCGTCCTTCCACGATGTTCCCCGTGTGTCATGTTGAATCCACGGAGACGTATTCAGGTGCAGGGCAGCAGGAGGAGACGGGTGTGGATTTGTCGGCATCAGTTTGTCAGTGGGTTATTCAGTCTCCACAAAGCTCTTCCATACATATTATTCCTGAGACAAGTAACAAAACAATGGGGATGAAGACTTTCCCAGAAGACTTTGCTGCTTCTGACTTACCTAAGCACTATGATTTTTTTTTTAATCAATTGATGCTGCTTTTTTTTTTTTTTTTTTTTAAATTGTCCCCACATCTCCTTATAAATTTTTTTTTAAGTATTTTTGTATAATTTTTTTTTTATTCCCTCATGAAAGACTTCATTCTTTTGTTACTTGTTGATCAAAATAAAAAAATAAAAAGCTATAAGGGAATAAAAAAATTAAATGCAGTAACTGACATTTATCATTCCAGCTTCTATATAAATAACATGTATGAATTGAAAAAAACAAAAAAATTGATGACCTTTTTCTCTACTTTTAAAAACCTGAAGGCTGAAAGGCCATGAACCACTTTATCGGGTGCCTTCATTTGGGAAAAAATAAAATAAAACAAAAAAAATGTTCTCTTCTGTGAAGAGTTTGGTACTGAACAAGGCTACTTGTAGTTTTTCTTTGTCTGTACCACAATCCCAGTGCCCATTCCAGTGGCCCAGTTTGATTCATGACGACTTTGTTTTTGTAGTCCCTTCCACCACACATGGAAAAAATCCTCTTGAATTGTCACAAAATGAAATAAAAATCCAGGGCATTATGTGTTTCGACCAGCATGTCTCGTTTGTTTTGTTTTTTCTGTCCTCTTTGTCCTCCAGTGACGCGGCGAGGCCGCCTCAAGCTAAACGTTGCAGCAGGGATGGCTGAATGGCAGCGTCTTAATCGAGTTTCATCACCAGTTAACGCTTAAAGTCCTGAACATGTGAAGGATTAGTCTTAAATCTGGACTCTGTTAAAACTTTCAGATCATTTCATTATGTTGGAACCAGGGTGAGCGCAAAGTAAAATCTGGTTTATTTTGATAAAAATACAAAAAAGTGAGACAAGACCTCTTGACTTTAGTTTGTTGCACTTCCTTGGATTGTTTGAGTCATTTAGGATCAAAGTATCTGAAACAGGAAAAGTTGCAGTGCGGAACAAAGCTCTGATGTCTCTGCAACCAGTTTTAATTTCCACGGATTATCAGTAACACCTTATCACTCCCAATATTTAACTTTTTCATGAACAATAACCTCGTGTACAGAGGGACGCTTAACATGCAGTACAGCAGATGTTCACACACAAGAAGCCAAAATGGCAGTGAGAGCTTCTGCTGAAAGACTCGACCAAACCTTAACACCCAAATGAAAACAGCACCGTCCACTTCAGCGCTTCTGATTTCTCTGCTTCAAGCAAACCACACAGACAAGGTGTCGTAGGAAAGCAGCGATGTTTGTCTCTTCGCTGTGCAACGCAAACTGAACAAAGAAATACAAATCATTACGTCATAAATTTATTTGCTCTTTTGTGGTTAAACATTTTAATCCAACCAGTGGTCTGGTGGACCCTCAAGATGTGAGTATACTCTCAATTGGTCGCCTTTTTAAAAAAAAAAAAAAAAAAAGTAGCCCAGAAAAACGCTGTTTCAGAAAAAGTGACAAGTAAAACTTCTCTAGTTTACCCCAAATATCCATCATATCTGCTCCTTGTCATAATTTCTGCTCTTCGGTTTCAGCGAAGAAGAGTTATGTAATGACTAAGCCGATACTGGGACGCAGACTGGTGAAAGACAGGCTCAGACATATATACATAGCTTTAGTCTAAACATGGACAAAATAAAAATCTAACTGCACCAGTGTAGCATACTGGTAACCTTATCTGAGCTGCTGGGTTAAGTGTGTTGGGATGTTTGTAACTGTAAAAGCATCACAGGGAGTATAGAAGTGTGTATACTCAACGCTGACTGAAAAATAAGTGTGTATACCTGCGTATACCCTGGACTACACCGCTGATTCCAGCTAAGAAAAACTTTTCTCCAGTGACTGCCTTTACTTGAAACAACTTTTCCAGCTGAATCGAGTCTTAACGCAGTAACACGTTGGTTCTGACACGTCTGCGGTAATCCCACATGTCTCTGCTTGTACCTCAGGATGAGATGACTCATCCAGCCCTGAAAGTTGTGAAGATGTTCTGCTTGTTATTTCAGACAGGAGGCAGAAAAATGACCTTTGAAGTTTATTACACAAATCTATCATCCAAGCTTCCAATGAGGTGCAGTATACCTGTCTTAAGAGAAGTTAGGTCTGTTTGAGGGAGCTCCCTTACTGGGCCTGTTTTACTTGTTAATAAAAGAGCCAGATGCAGCTTTAATAAGTGTTGGATTTAGCCCAGGAAGTGCTAATTAAATAGGCCTGCATTACTGGAGATTTAATACTGTAACGTGCACTTGTAAAACCGAAATGCGCTCACCAACCCTACGTCAGCTTGTAGGCAAACAAACCCTGAAAAACTTTTTTTGTAGGTATATATATTTGTTTTTTTTTGTTTTTTTTAAAAATAGATTTGAAGTAATTTCTATTACTAAACATAGGAGCCACACTAAAAACAATTGATTATGTGAAATGAATTGAGTCTTTATTAAACCAGGAACGTTGACTGTGAGATTGAAAACCTTTTACAAGATTTTACTTGAGTTTCATCTGAATACATCATGCTTTCTTGCAGCACCTTTTTACAAAAAAGCAGCTCAAGATTAAACATTACAGCTGCACTAAAGACCAATATAAGTAAAGCAAAAATGTGCATAAATCATGGACTAAAACATGATAAAAAGTACCAAGCCGAGATGTAAAAACCTACAGTTAAAGTATCTTTAAAATCATGCAGCAAGACCAGTTTCCTTCAATCCGAGGTCCTTTTCTAAGTCATTTCTTGTTCTGTTTGATGTCAGGAGCAGCTAACGCTAAGAGGTCATGTGACCAGAAATTATTCATTCACGATTCATTCATTTTCTATAGCGCTTAGTCCAATTAATTGCTTATCAAGCAAGGAAAGAGAGCGAGAGAAGTCAGGCTACACCCTGGACATGTCTCCAGTCATCACAGGTCCACACACAGACAGTCAACCATTCACGCTCATATTTCACTCATAGGGAGAATTGAATGTTTTTGGACGGTGGTATCCGGAGAGAACCCACAGGGAGGCGACTGTTCATATCCAGCTGCCAGCTTCTGTTTAGCCTTAAAAAAAGACCAAATCTATTCCTGCAAGGCTTACAACTTGCTGAATATGTGATGTGAATCAGTGGTTGGTTGTAATACCTTCAGTCTGATATTTTGTAGTTTTGTCCCAGATTTGGGGAAGGAGATTAAAAACAAATATCAGTAAACAAAAACAATTTCACCGCATGAAGGGAAAATATCCCATGTTTTGTTTGGCTAAAAACAAACCCTGTGTTTTTGAAAAGGTGGTTACGCTGTATGGTTGAGTGATTTGCTGTATCTTTGAGGTGGGAAGATGCTGGAAGTCCTGCAGTGGAAGTGGACTGGAAGCTGCTGTTCACACACACTTTTTCCTCTAGTTGCCAATGAACCTGTGTTCACTCAGCACTTTGAAGTGCGGCTGCAGCTTCGGGAAGTTTTCTAAGTGATGTTGGGTTAAGAGAGACTCAGTCTACTGGAGATAGAACTACTTTTTGCAGAATTATATTAACGAGGAAGCAGAGAAATGTCTGCAGAGGAAAAGTCGTCGCTGGCTCTGTGAACTTACTGAACATGTCATGTGGTGCAGTAACACAGAGTTAAGAGGAATATTTAGTGGTTGATTTCATAATTCAGTCACATTTTAAATGTAAAATGAGTTTTTATCAACACTACTTCTTAAGTTCTCTTTATATTCTGTCTCCAAGCAGACAAATTTCTTCTTTGTCTTTTCAATTGTTCTTGATCAGTAGTCCTCCAGACCTTCACAAGTTTTTTTTTATTTTTTTTTTTTATCTGGGCATCGGCTGCGTTTCCACTCAATTTTAGAGGAATACCTCTTGAACCTACTTAAAGTTTTACTTCTGAACACTGGCAGATTTCCACAACAGTGTTGGCTTGTTACAGGCAGCAAGGAGCCAGAACTTTGTTCTTGTTGTCATTTTGTTTTCGCTGCCTTGGCTTTGGAAGTTCTTGCAACTTGCTCTCAATACATCCGCAAAGCAGAACTTTGTTTTGTGGGGCGTCCAAGAACAATTGTGTGATTGGTTTGCCATCTGAAGCGGGAAGTGAAAAGGTTGTTCCTGTGTTTCTGCTGATGTAAAAGGTTCGACAAGGTTGGACAGGGAGTTTTACGGACCAGCTGCTGGAGGAAGTGAGGAAGTACTGGAATCTATGGATCATATGTGACATATTAAGGTACGGGTGCACCGTGCTCACAACCCCACCCTGCAAATGGACAAAGCTCCTCATCTAATATGAAAAAACCTGAGCCGAAAAAAACTTTTTTTTTCTTGCTGTGGTCTTCTCAAGAAGTACAACAAAGTATTTTGTTCTCTGAGTTTGTAACAAGCTTAATTCAGAATCCATCTTGCATCCCATCTCTTCTCTGAGCTCTCTCCAGTCAGTAAAAGTCAGTCCGATGTTGGGTCTTTTTTAATCTCTTAGTCTGTCACTTTCTCCCTTTCTTCTCTTCATTATATAATATCCTCTTGTGTTTATTTCCTTAAGAGGCTTTTTATATACTATTTATGTCAATAAGCTGTTTCAATGTTTGTTTGTTTATCAATTTATCTGTTCTTATCAATGTATTTTTGCAGAAATTAGACAAGTGGAGAACAAAGGAGGTCTACAGCAGATGACAAGTATTAAAAGATGTCTTAAGACAGAGGAAAACAAGAGACTTAACACGGGACCCAAGAGATGTATTTGGGCCGTTGATGCATCTACTGTCCACTGAAGGCTCATCAGAAATGGTCTCTTTGGAAGGACAGCTGTCAAGACGTCCTGGAAGTAAACAGGGAGAAAAAAAAACAGATTTACCCAAAAAGGTCATGCAAATTTATTTCATTTGAGCTACATACGGACACCTTTCTCCTTATGGAATTGCTAAACCTACAGGATGAAGCACGCTGTGTTTCTGGGTGCCTCAGAGCTAATCAGAAACACTTGCTAGAAAAGAACAAGGACTGTGAATCTTCAGTCCTACAACAAACTGAACTTCATTCAAAGTTTGATTTTGAGGAAGCTGTAGCTATTTACCAGTGGCTCCTTTCACCCAAGTGAACACAAATTGGGGAAGATAAGAGATGACATTTAAATGTAAATTCAGCCTCATGGAGGAGGAGAGGAAAGTCGATAAGAGCTGCAGAGTAAATGAGCACAGCAGCGTCTAACTCCCAGAGAGAGATTGCCTTTACTATATGTCTGACTTGATCATTTTTACATCTTTTACTGTAATTGCTTGTTTTCAAACAGGTAAAAGGAGAGAAAAAGTCTTATGAGATGTCGAAAAGCTGATATCAGTTTTTGCGAGAATCTGAATGCAGCGAGGTGATGCATAATAAAACTGAAAGCTGTAAATGGGTTTGCTGCAGACTCACAATGCTGCTGCAGAATTTCAATGCAGAAGCTGCAAAGAAATAGATTAAAGTGACTGTAAGAACAAGCTAAATAAAGTTCCGTTGCATGTCATTACTGAGGCAGCTTGTCTGAGACATTTCATTCAGATTTGTGGTGTTTAGTTGCTTCTAGTTCATGTTTAGGATTGGTCTAATGCTAATTAAGTTTCATAAAGACCCCAAGACCGGATAGGAGCTCTTTGGAAATGTGACTTATTTTCAGTTGCAGCGATCGAGCAAAACATGACTGTGTTTTGGAGAATGAACAAACCTGCTAGAAATAGTGTTTTCCGTGAAAACTTTACTGAAAAGTTTGCAGAAAGATGAGCAAGGCCATGCCATGAAATATTACAGTCGTCTTCATGTTTCGTTGAGGAAACTGTCGTTTAGTTGCGTTTGGAACTTTGAATTTTCACATTCCCAGTTAGAAAGCTGAACTGGACTGTCCCTCCCGAAGTTGGATTTCCATCTGGAAAAGCTGGACGAGCCTCAGCAACCCTGACCTCTAAATCTACTAAGATTGCTCCTTATAATGTAAAAGAAAAACAGAACAGAAACAAATATTGGCATAAAAATAAAAGAGGAAAGAAACAAAATAAATAAGTAAATAAAACAATCCCCAAATCAATAAAGTCAAATTGACATGGGAATAGTAAATATGAATATTAATACAAAGTTGAAATAAAAATATATAATTTTAAAAAGTTTTTTAATGTAAATAGAAAATCTTTTTGTATAATTATTGACATATTTATTGAGCCACTTTTATATTCCTGCATTTACTTTTTGGTTAAGGTTGTTTCATCCCTCCACAGAAGATGTGTTTCTAAACTATTCTGATTAAATCTAACTGCATTTCGGATGAGCAGAACCTCAGGTGACCTTGGGATGCTTCGCTGAACGTGGGATGCAAACACAACGCCCCACATCCACGAGACGAGCAGCAAACCTTGGGTTTCTGTTACTATGGCAGCAACATCTCCGGAGCTGCACAGACTTCTGTTACAGCTCAGTGGTGACGTCATCGCCTTCACGCCAGTTTCGGATGGTCATTTATCTCAGACTTTGTGTGTTCTGGCTCTGTTTGAGTACTTCCAGTGATACTTTCAAAAACATCCAGTCATATTCCACTAAGCTGTTTGCAGCCCCCAACTTCAACCTGCTAAACAGTAATGGAGAGATTATATAAGCAGCTCGTTTTTACATTATTTCTGTTGATAAAGACAAAGAGCTGAGCCTTACAACATCATTCACTGATTTACAAGCCTCATACTGCTGAAGTAAGAGACATAACTGATCCACTTTCTTACCAGATAAATGTTTATTTTGAAGTCTAAAGGTCATCCTAGGCAGTGTTGTTGTGGGCAGGTAAAGAATTTCTTCACTATGTGCTGCTATATTTCCCCAGACAGTCCGCATTAAAACTACTGAATTAATTCCACCACCTTTTTCTAAACGATTCATTCGACCTTCAGACCTCTGGTGGTTTCACAGCACGTGAGATGGAAACAAGTCTGAAGCAAAGGCTGCTTTTACTTTGTTTCCTTTTCTCCAGCTCTCGCTTGAGCGATATGCTGCAGAGTGTGAAGTGGCTGGGATGAGAATCAGCACCTCCAAATCTGAGACCATGGTCCTCAGCGGGAATAGAGTGGATTGTCCTCTCCGGGTCGGGGGTCAGGTCCTGCCTCAAGTGGAGGAGTTTAAATATCTTGGGGTCTTGTTCACGAGTGAGGGAAGGATGGAGCGCAAGATCGGCAGACGGATCGGTGCGGCGTCTGCAGTAATGCGGACTCTGCGCCGGTCTGTCGTGGTGAAGAAGCAGCTGAACCAGAAGGCGAAGCTCTTGATTTACCAGTCGATCTACGTCCCTACCCTCACCTATGGTCATGAGCTGTGGGTCGTGACTGAAAGAATGAGATCTCGTATACAGGCGGCTGAAATGAAGTTTCCTCCGCAGGGTGGCCGGGCTCTCCCTTAGAGATAGGGTGAGGAGCTCGGTCATCCGGGAGGGGCTCAGAGTAGAGCCGCTGCTCCTCCACATCGAGAGGAACCAGTTGAGGTGGCTCGGGCATCTGGTCAGGATGCCTCCTGGACCTCCTTGGTGAGGTGTTCCAGGCACGTCCCTCTGGGAGGAGATCCCGGGGAAGACACAGGACACGCTGGAGGGATTATATCTCTTTGCTGGCCTGGGAACGCCTCGGGATCCCCCCCGCAGAGTTGGCAAATGTGGCTGGGGAGAGGAAAGTCTGGGCTTCCTGCTTAGGCTGCTGCCCCGTGACCCGACCCCGGATAAGCGGTAAGATGGATGGGTTTAGATGATGTTTGAACATGGTATGGTTGTTGATCGAGTATTTTAGAAACTGCTAATTAACTGGGATATTATCTTGACACTCTTTAGGTCGTGTACACACACAACTATTATCTGACTGTTTTTGTCTCGATTTTTCCTCTTCCTGACCGAAGACCGCAAACACCAAATTATCTGAAGTCTCATAGAAATATCCTATAAAATGATGATGTGTGTGAGGAGTGAATGTGTTCTGACAAACTGCTCCAAAACGTGACGACAATCACAAGTATTAAACTTCTTCTATATTCATGACCAAAAGTTTGGGGGACTGAATAGTTATGCAGGTGGACTGAAGCCTGGAGTCAATTACAAGTAAAAGTGTTTCAGTATATCCAGAGGGAGGGTTGTGTGTCCAAGGCCGGATTATCCAATGGGCGTTATGGGCGCGGGCCTAGGGGCCCATGCCTACTTGGGGCCCATGTGGAGCCTACGTACGGCATACACCAGCAGTTTGGACATAAAACAGAAAGTACATAAAAGCCACATAGTTACACCACAGTGTCGTGTATTGCATTGTATTGCTATTGGTACCATTGGCTGAGAGATGTTAGAAATGTCATTTCACAGTGTATCATTCACAATTTTCACAATGTTGCAGTGAAGGGGGCCCCTGGAACACTCTGGGCCCAGGGGCCTGTGCACTTTTAATCCGGCCCTGGTTGAGTCAAACAGAAATCTATAACAGCCCACAAATACAGAACCTGTTTTTGACTCTTCAGGTTGTTGCTGAAGAGTTTTTCATTTTCCTTTTTGATGGAAATATTTGGGTTTATTTTTTGTTTGTCCATGTTTAATATGCTGTACTGAGATGATCAGAGGGTGGGGTCTCCAACAAATCTATTTAGATGAAAAAAATCCAAGCTTTAGGCCCCAACGTGGCGTGGTTTAAACCCCGCAGCTGACTTGACCTTGGTTGCTGGCTCTGTCCATCCCTGGAACAGTGGAGCGTGCAACATGTCAGCAGGAAGAAGCCCAGTACTAACAAACTAAAAGCAGACACTTTGTGTCATGGCTTCTGGTGTACTTTGGTACATGTCTCAGGTCCCCTCCTGTGCATGTATACTGCAACGTGAATCCATCATACTGAAAATAAAAGTAAAAACCTCTTCAGCAACTATTTGAGACACAGAACGAGTCAAAAACAGGGGTTTGTATTCGTGAGCTTTTAAGTGTTTAAGTTTCAGCAAGTGTTCTTTAACAAAAAGCACGACCCACCTCTCTTGATATTCATAATTTTTTAGTTGTAATTGACTCCAGCGATCAGCCTGTCTCCGTATCAACACGTGGTGAGCAGGAGTTTCATGACTTTGGCCGGCGCTTTGAGCAGGGTTAAGTTCTGTGATGCCCAATTAACGCCAAGGAGAGCAGGACACGATGACACTCACACACTCCGACCTCATTATCTGCCTACATGTATGCTGACTTTATCATTAACAAACAGTGGTATCTTCATCTGCAGTCCTGGCTTTCAATTAGCAAACAGAAGCCTAATGAACTCCGCAGACCCTCGGCGGACTGGCAGCCTCATTAAGGCTGATGAGTCAGAGGGCAAACTGGAATGATGAAGGTTGTCTGCAGAGGCCACATCACTCTGTGTGAGTTTAGAGAACCCCTGTCTTTGTGCTGGGATGTAACAGTGGACATGCTTGAATATAGCAAATGTTTGCTAATTGAAATCTCTGTTTTCTCCATTTAGATCAATGTTTCTCAGACAGGGGTACACACTCCCTCTGGGGTGCTTGGAGACACTCCAGAGCAATGGGGGCAATGCCGGAGCCGCAGTCCTGCAAGTGTTGGGAGTTACCCAAGGCATGAAAAAGGAGTGATATAAATAAGTCTTTTAAATCTGAATTTATCTTATGTCCGTATGTATTATGAGGTGATTTGGTTCAGGTGGTCTGCATTAATCTACACGCATGTACATTTAAAATAACTTCTAGGTCTTAAAAAGTTACAGTATTTATGATGTTAAATTCCATGTTTTCCCAGACTAAATGTTTTGTGACTTTTAAAGATTTGACCCGAATGTTGGCCTAATGCAGTGTTGCTCAGGTCCGGTCCCCAGGACCCCCTGCTCTGCATGTTTCATACGTAACGTTGCTTTAACACACCTGAATGAAACAAAGAGTTTGTTGACCGGCTGCACAGAACTTGATGAGGAAGTTCAGTAATCTGACTCAGGTGTCTAAAACATGCAGGGTCGGGGGTCCTGAGGATCGCAGTAGTGAAACATACTGACCCAATGTGCGTAATAATTGATATTTTCTGGGGTCCATATCCACTGCTTGGCGTGTGTTGGTGCTCTGAGGAGGCTGCCGTCTTCAGAAACCAGACTTGTAATCTTACAAGAGCGGATCCGTCTCTCATGGGATCATGTGACCTGGAGCGCTTTGCTTTTTGACCCTCTCTATAAAAACAGGGGCTCTGCTTTGTGATACTTTTCTCCCCTCTTCCAGTGAAAGTTTGTCATGGCAGAACGAAGTTAGAAGATGAAAACGGTGTCTGAGGAGGCCAGAAATAGAAAGCGGGGAAGGGGTTGCTCCAGAGGAAAGACACAAGTCCACCTTGGCAAAGAATTGGCTGGTTGGAGTCTGATGGAAGAACAGTGTGGATGTAAAACCCATTCTGTTTGCCTCAGAGTTATTAGACTGGTAAGTTTGCTTGTTGTGCGAATGTACCGAAATCTGATGAACTTTTTTAGTCTTTCAGCCAACGTTTACTCAGAAGAATGGCAGTAAGCGGCGCCGGATGAGCTGCAGAACGTTGCAGTATACGTGTGTGTCTTTATTTAGCTGTTCAGTAGAAGCTAAATGCTGCTGGTTGAATCATGCAAGTTTGACAACAGTGTCGCGTGGCCTGTGACAAGTTACATGTTTTAGCGCCCCTAGTGGCCAGAAGTTACACGGCATCACTTTAAAAGATCCTTATGATTTGTTGTAACTTGTAAATAATGCAGTGGTTTCCAAACTTTTTCTGCAGGGCCCCCTTTTTATCAACGAAAACAATGTCGAGCCCCCCCCCCTCCCGTCTCATGAACCAAAGAAACACACTAAGAAATGCGACTTTAGTTTTTGTGGCTGTCTTGTAGGTAACTATAATTAAATCTGTGTCAGTGTCAGTATTATTGTCCTCTTCTGCTTCAGTGTGAAACATTTTAAACCAGGAATCTCTGCAAACTACTTCAGGTTAGTGGTGTTTTCTATAACACAGGTTTTCTATGGTGCGCGTACCCCTCAAGGCATTCCAGGGGGTACGTGAAATTTGCTGCCGTATTTCGGATCCACACACCCTTTAAACCTGGATAGTTTGTGTTGACACATCCACGTTCCAGGATTCTTGACGTTTATTCAGATCTAGTTTAGCTTGCTTAAGACGTTTATTTTATTTAACCCTTTCATAACAAACCAAACTCGTTCAGTCTTTTTCTAAACGCACAGGCCTGAACTTTAACAGGTATCATGCTAACTGAAGCCACTTGGACTTTTCCCACTTTCTCTGAAGTCTAACCCATTTCCAACACCAGGCGAGTCTCAGGACATTCAGTCCTACAAACTCTGAAGCTCTCAGATGATTAACTAAACCTGAAATCGGCCTCGTGGGCAAAGTGAGTCGTTACAGCAGAAAATGAAACAACCCACTAAAGGAAAATGTCATCTAAATGCTAATGATGGGAATTTCACTGTTTTTATTAGAATTTTATCAATAATTTAACAGCAGACTGCGAGGGACATCAGCCACAGCAGCCATTTTCCAGGATTTAGGTCCAAAAGTTGAGAGAGGAGGGTTTTGTAAAAAGATATGACAGGAAGGGATCAGCAGAGTTTAGCCTGAGGGCAGGGTGGTTCGGCGTCTGGCTCTGTTTCAGTTTCACACGGCTCTTCCCAAAATAGGAGGCCGGAACTAGCTCTGTATCATTTAAAAGCATCACGACTCGGGCTTCTACCTCCCTTCCAATCAGAGAGCAGAACCTGAGGAGAACGCCAGTGCAACAGAATTCAATTATGAACTTTTCATCACGTCAGCTGAAAGCTTCCAAAGAGCAACTCCGTCCTGCGGGAATCCTAATTTCACAGCTGCCCACATGCTCCAACTCTGCAGAGCTCATATAGCCCCGAGTCCCCCGAGGGTGAGCAGGATGAAGGCGGGATTATTGCTTACATGAGGCTGCATTACATCTGTGAGAGAGTTTCTGAATAAACAAGTTAATTCAAGGTGTGAGAGATGGATTGTTTTATGCATGTATGAGTTTTCCTCTCCAAGCTGGAAGAAAGAATCTGAAAACATGCGTTTCTGTTGTATAAACACAGACTAATAAACTGCTCTCTGCTATTTAAATGTCCCGGAAGAGGAGAGATTTGGCCTTTTGTCATGAATAAATACATAAAAGAGTCATTTAAAGGCTAAATCCACACAAAACTGATGTAGTTTTAACTGCTGCAGACCTGCAAGGAGGCTTGTAACACCGCCACACCAAACACAGAAGAAGAGATGGAGCGTTCACAGAAACAGTGAACAGTGAAGACTGTATATAAAGAGATGGACGGAGTCTCCGTGACGTCACCCATAGGTTTCTGAAGAGCTGAATTGAAGCTCGGTGGGCGGTTCCTACCGTCGCCATCTTGGCAGGGGCATGCGTGTCGTCTCACCCGGAAAATACAAATATGGGCAAAGAGGTGGAGCTGAGAGGGGGGCCGTGAGCATCATGGCGGATGACTGACATCGAGCGAACTCTGAGCTTTCTGTAGCTAAAAGCTAACTGAGCTAACCCGGAGAAAACAGGAGCTAACCAGCTAACGGAGGTAAGCGGGCTAAAGCTAAGTCATGTTGTTAAAAAGTTGCTAAAAACCGTGGTTATTCTACGCTCTTCTGACTTGAAGCGGGAGATTGGGTACCTGTCAATCAATAGGACATGCGCCTAAATATGCCAAACTTTGAGATTAAATTACTTTTAAACGGGTGAGTTAGAAAAAAATTCACTCCCCCACACAGTTGTCATGAAGGTAAACCTGACCTATGAACCTAAAAGGGATTTTTGAACCAGGCTGTAAACATGTTTATTCCTGCTGTGAAGTTGGTCTTTTTAACATGGGAGTCTATGGGGATTTGCTCTGTTTTGCAGCCCCTAGTGGATGAAGGGGGAACTGCAGTTTTATGCACTTCCACATAGGCTTCACTTTTAACCGCTGGAGGGTCCGTCCATCTTTCATATACGGTCCATGGTGTAGGCGGGAAGGAAGCGATGGTGTCATCGGTTCAGGAAAGAAGTGTTTGGATTGTGAACATGGAAATGAAATGGTGGCATTTTTTCACATCAAAGCGGTGTAATGTCAAAATATTCCACCTTGTCAAAACATCCCACTGCTGGATGAATTCATAGCCGTGCAGAAATCTGTGCTACACCGCCAGACACAAGTACTGCGATTCAAACGGTTCAGTTTTGTGCTGTCAAAATATAGTTCGTTGGTTAGTTATACGTGTATTAATGATTTTTAATGATCTTTAAACAATAAAAGATGTACAGGCATACTCTTATATAACATCACAATCTGGAATAAATTTATGCAGGTGGGATGATTCAACAGTATAAACTGAGGAATTGATCTCTTTTATCTCAAAATAGTTTAAATGATTTAGAACACACAATTTAACCTGTTAATGTGCTCAAAAATATGTGAAAAAGTCCGACAACATGGTGGTCCAGCTGTTCTTCAACATGGACTGGATTTATGGGCGTGTCCTCAAATGTGCACGTGCAGAAGGCCTGATGGGCAGGACGTTTCGATGGGTTGGATGACGTGCTGGAATGCTGGTTCCATCTGGACGAAACATCCAAACAATGTGACTTGATGGTGTTTTTTTCAGATTGCCCAGTGAAGG
This sequence comes from Telmatherina bonti, assembly GCF_933228915.1. Classification (NCBI taxonomy): domain Eukaryota; kingdom Metazoa; phylum Chordata; class Actinopteri; order Atheriniformes; family Telmatherinidae; genus Telmatherina; species Telmatherina bonti. The sequence goes on from NC_136625.1 coordinate 10,961,551, forward strand.
TTAATAATTCAGCATAATGAGCTTTTGCATCCAGCCTGGTTTATGAATGTTTAAAAGTGTCCTTGTCTTTGAACGCATCCTCCACCAGTCCTCCTGCATGTGAGCCAGTCAACCAGGGTGCATGCTTACACCTCCTCTGATTGGGCTTTATTTTACTTTCACTAAATGATCCAACATATAAACACACTTAATGCCAGATTCTACCCGTATGTACATGTTTGAGTGTTAGAAGAAGGACCAGAGGTGACCGTGGGCATCAGACCAGCGGTTTGTCAGTAGCATCAGGAGCCAAAATGCTTTGTGATTCATGAGTTTTAATCCCAGAGGATTGCAAGATTCCAGCTTTGTTCAGGGATAAAAGACTCCCCAAATTCAATTATTACTCCGTAAAGAAGGAAGTCGACGGCGAGCGTGGAAAATCCTGTTTCACGTGTGTGTGTGTGTGTGTGTGTGTGTGTGTGTGTGTGTGTTTAGCCACTCAATGCGGCCTCATTCAATCATCATTGATCTCTAGCACCACCTAGTGGTCACACTGACCTTGTACATTGTCTGTGTTGGAAATCTTTAACTCGGGTCCCTGAGGCCTGCTTTCCTGCAGGTTTTAGATGTTTCCCTGCTTCAACGCACCTCACTCAAATGAATGGATCATTGTGAAGAACTTGACAACAAGCTGTCAGATTTAATCAGGTGTGTTGGAGAAGGAAAACATCCAAAACCTGCAGGGCAAGGCCCCCAAGAACCAGAGTTTGAGATTTCTGTAAATATAAAACCTAATTAATTAAAATAATATACTAAATATGCACGTTTCTATTAAATATTGGCATTTATTTAAGAGCTTTAGACTTTAAACTTTGAATTAAAACCAAGAATTAAGACTTGAGTCAAATTTTAAGACAAAAAATGCTATTATCAAGGAATTAATTGAACAGTTCCTCACTCAGCATGATTAAATAATGAATCGTTTCAATAAGAATCATAAAGAGAAAATAAAATACTTCTACTTTCTAAACATTCAGCTTTTTTGAAAGCTTGATATTTAACTGGATCTGTCCCAGTTAATTACAAGCACACATTAAAAAAAAAAAAACCCAAAAAAACAGCTGCATAACTGCTTGAAATTTGTTGCAGGTAAACATAAAATAACAGAGTCATGATCAGTTTGCTTTATTTACTCAGGGTGGAGAAATCAAACGTGCTTTTGGATCTCTGCGCTCACACTCCCTCACAGCGTTTCAGAGCAGCTACAGCTGTGGTTTGTTAGTTATTCAGCAAACACGTGGAAATATTTAGAGGTTAGGTGTCTTTCTCGAGCAAAAAAACCAACATCTGACTTCAAAGAAGCTTCTGATGCTGGTTAACACTCTGCTGCGACACTTTTTACTTCCTCCTCTCCATAACTCGCCCGTTGCGTTCTGAATGAGTTAAAATGAGTGGCTGCTGTCAGGCTACTAACATGTGCATGGTTTAACTCCACTGAAGAGGCTGTTCAACATGCATGGAGGTAAATGTGTCTATTTGTTTAATTTTTCCTTTGAAATGTGAAAATTGATCCAGATTAAGTTAAATTGAGACATATTTTGCCCTATTTTTTTGACTTGATGATAAAATTTCCATATTAATATGACAGATATGAGGTGGATCTCCCTTTTTACCCCTCTGTTCATAGCAGCTGACCATACATATTTTATTTTATTTAGTTTTATATTATCCAGTGCACATTTTCATGTAAATATGTAGGATTACAGACAATAATTAATCTCCGTCTCTGGACAGCAGATGGAAATAAAAACCGTAGAATACCCAGACATAATACATGGACAGCTTATAAGATTATATAGAGACAAAAACATCGGACATGGATAACTGCATATATTTATATAAAATATGCAAAACTGACTTGATTTTCTGCAGGTTTTACCTCTCAGGAGTTCAGTTGTTCAGCTTTGTAAGACATATTAATGTAACGTTGAACACAAATAACCTGTTGTAACACTTGAAGCATGTTAAATACAGTAAATCATGAACTAAACTCAGATTTCAACACGCTATACAGAAAAGCCAATGTGCAATTTTAGTACTAAGTGCTAAAATATGCTGAATATCTGATACAGATGTGCTATTCAGACTGTTTCGTGTATTAAAGTGGATTGTGGATGTGAAATTGGTGGCCAGTATTGTTATGACAGGGATTTGGATCATTTTTATTCATTTATTTTCCTTTTTATTCATTTTATTCTTTATTTAATTTCAGTATTATTTATTTAGTTTGTTAAAAAAAAAAAAAAAGAAAATTGAATCTAATTCTTTTAAAGTTTCAGCCCTATTTTTGTATCTAAATAATTTTTATAATTTTATTAGTTTACATTGATCTCTTTTTTTTTTTTCTTTTACAGTTCTTATTTATCCCACTGATAACAACTAATGTGTAAAACAACAACAAAAAAGCAACCACAACGCCTTAAACTTGGACTGTTTATTGTTAATCACTGTCTTTCACCTTTAATTTCACAACATTATAAAACAAAATCTCTTGTTGCACGTCTCAAACATCACATCGACCCTGTTCATGGGGTTGAAAAGGACACACGTTGTAATGAATTTCCTTCTTATTCATCCATAAAATGCTGAATAAGGCCATAAAACATACTTTAAAATCAGTTTTGTTCACAGTAACGTATTAAAAACAGCACAATAATGCAAATTCATAGTGAAAAGGTGTTGGCCATTGCTGCTACATTCAAACAACCACAGTATCAGGAGGTGTTCAGCGATGTGCACAGAAAACCGACACAACACAAACATCAGAAAAGACATCGCAAATCAGTGGCGTGAAGCTAAAAATGTGAACATTTCTCTCGATTATGGCAGATTGTCTCAATAAGAAATAAACTGTAAAGTTTGTTTTCATGCACATGAGATTTCTGGTTATTTGTTGCATGTAAACGTCTCATTAGGAACATGGATCTATACTGACAGAACCCAGAAAATGATGTTTTCTTTAAAGTAACATGAGTAAGCTGCTTCCTTATGGTCCATGTAATCACCTCATCCTTAACGCATGTAAACACACTCAGTCATGCACAAAAATATATTGGCATGAACTTTTACATGGTGTGAGTATGAGTGAGTAATTAAAGGTGTAAACACTGTCAAACCTACAAATTGTCTCCATTTATCAGATTATTGGCTGTGTGGTTCATTCTGCTTGAAAAACAAACAGCCCAACACAACATTTACAGTGTCAAAATACATTTACCAACACACTGGCAGTCCTTATGCAAGGAGTTCTGTCACTTTAAGTGTAATGCTGAAACAAAAAGCTAAAAAAATCACAGAATAAATCAGACGGCAGCAGTTTTAAACGTATCAAAACTCCTTTAAGCCGAGAACAGCTACAGAGTTGATTCACATAATGGAAGTTCAGGTGAAATATAAAGTTTAATTGTCAAGTATGGGCCAGATTTACTGACAAACCAGCTGCAGAAAGAGAAAAAATCGGAGCCACAGTGAGACGTTAACACCCAAAGGGCACAGACACGACTTCTGCAGCTGATCCTGTTGCATATTTGAACAATTTGTGCTCATCAGAGCAAAAACTCTGCAGCAGGAAGCTTGAGGTGGAGAGAAGATTTTTTTCTGGGAGAGAGAGCGTGACCGGATCATAGGCACTGTAAAGACACATGAAAATCTACAACAACACAAGCTAAGCTTTAATTATTTCTGAGAATTAGCCTCACAAAACACACAATATCCTAATTCTGCTTCTTGTTTTGTTTTCTTTCCTCTTCCAGCTGCAGGTTGGATTATTCCATCTGGGATATGATATCCCTGCTTCTAATAGGAAAGGTGTCTAAAAATGTTCCCAAAAAGTCAGGAAGCCTTCAAATGTCGTGTATGGATTACTCTACTAGTACCTCATTAGCAGTTTCAGGTGACATGAACCAAGTAAACGGTGACAAAGACGCAGCAGTCACAGGACATGTGCCAAGACCGCTACTTAAAAGGAAAAATAAAGCGACCAAAAGCTGCTAATTTTTTTGTTCTGGAAGGAAATAAACTCAGTCTGTGGTCAGTCCAGGATGCACCTGCTTTTCCCCTTTTGGTTGACAGACTGTCATTCAGGTACATAACATCGCTTCCAGCTGTGTTGGAAAGCAAAGCGCCAACTAGCCGAACCGAGAAGCGTCGAGTCGGGAAAAAACACGTAATGCAAAGAAATAAAAAACAATCTGCACATTTCCTTTTTCTGGAGTTGCAGCTTTTTGCAGGATCTGAAGGACGGACTTGACCAGGATGTGACAACACCGATCTTTTAGGGTATTCATGATGACATCCACATCTGGTCCCAAAAAATAAAAGTCACTCTCATGATTCATCAGATCGAGACAATCTCTGTGGCACCGTTTCAAAAAAGATCTTCTGCAATGTCACACATCTATCGCCATCTAGAGTTGCGTTCATATTTGTCTGAGGTCCTGTCGCCATGATGGGAGAGTCTAACCGCAGCGTGGCCTTCAGGTCTGGACTCTGTGGTGGGACATCCGCGCGTCTCCTGCTGTTTCACAGCGTGAGCCTCATGAATCCTGGCATCGTCTTCTGTGACATCAGGGAGGATTCGGTATCTTTAGGTATTAGCTGACCTCACCCTTCCTGAGCAAATGCCTCAACTCCAGATCATAGACTTCCCCCACAGTCACCAAGCATTTCATCTGCCTGCCTTCTTACCCTGATGCCTTCCTCACTCTGGATCAGGGAAAAACAGGACTCTTCAGACCAGGGATTCTCAATCCGGGTCCTTAAGGCTCAGTGTCCTGCAGGTTTTCCTAGTGTCACAGCTGGAACGCATCAGACTCAGACAAGCTCTGCACGTATCTGCTATATACACATCGGTTTGAATCAGGTGTGTTGCAGCTGGGAAACTTGGAAAACCTGCAGGACACTGGTTCTCGAGGACTTGGATTGAGGATCCCTGCTTCAGACCACTTGACCTTCTTCCATCGCTCCAGAGTCCAAAGTTCCCTAACAACACGAAGCCTTTATGTCCCGATTATTCTCGCTGGTTAGTGGTTTTCTTCAGGCTAAACAACGGATCAGTTCCAGTCCCTTCACAATGTTCACTATGAAACTTAACCCTGAGGTCTACTGTGGTTTTTCTTCCACACGATTTAGCCAAATGTTTGCGTGATTCCTCGGACCACATTTCTCCCAACAAGACGATGGAAGAATATCCTCTCAGCTCCAGCTCTTTACTTAGTTTAAGCCGTTTCTGCATCTCCTTAGATGTTTTCTTGCCTTGATGCCGGTAATTCGACTCTTCTTTACAGTTTTTACACCACCGTGACTTTATGTTGGACGGGTGTATTAACGACTTTAATCCC
>NC_136625.1:10971928-11010579 GCF_933228915.1 Telmatherina bonti
GAAGAAGACGGTAAAACAAGAGAGAAAGCAAGTTGGCAGGTAGGTCAGTGTGGAGATCTGGTTTATGTTTACTTTTATGAGAGTAATCATAACGAACCTGTAATAATCCACACTTCCTGTTAGGGAACCAAAGAACGAGTCGAAACCTTTTCTGGTGGGCAGACACGCTTTCCTGAAGAACAACAAACACAGAGTCACACTGACGTGTTGAAGGTGGCGTGTGCAGCTTTTTCTGCATGTTGGTTGCCAATAAACTGGAGTGTGAAAGCTAATTTCCCTCATTTGACCCGTTTTCCCGTCTGTCTCGTTCAGCAACTTATCAAACATAATTTCTCAGTTTTTCTTCGTGTATTTCATTTGGTTCGATACGTTTTTTTCTGCAGGCAACACAAACAAACCCAGACAGTAAAACACTGAGATTTTGAGATGTCCTGCTTTAGTTGTAATTGCTTTGAATTATTTGTTCTGTTGAAGTGGTAACATGTAAATTGCCTGTAACTCTTGCTGTCTCTTGGCCAGGACTCCCTTGAGAAAGATGTTCTTAACCTCAATGGGACTTTCCTGGTGAAATAAAGGTTAAATAAAAAAACAAAACAAAACACTGACTGTGGCTATGACCTGGAAACTCTGCAGCAGGATGTCCCGCTGCGGTCCTGCAGGTTTTAGATGTCTCCTGATCCAACACACCTGATTGTAATGAAAAAGCTCTCTAGTTCTACCCAAGCAGGTTGATTAATCTCATCCAGATGTGCTGCAGCAGGAAACATCCTAAACCTGCAGGACTGTAGTAACCCTACAGAACCAACGTGGGACACATGGCTGTGACGCTATGCTTTTGTCCTGATTTGATTCGATTCCGATTTTTTTGGGTGCCGATTCGATTTAAATTGCGATTCTCACCATTCTTCGATAATGCTGATTTTTGTAGATTAAAAACAAACAAAAAAAAAAAATGTAGAAACCTTTTTTTTTTTTTACTTCAATGAGGACAAAACAACACAGTAGCCACATCATCATTCTGCTGCTATAATGTCCAAGAAGACAGGTAAAAAGATCATTAAAAACAATAAAAATGACAAAAAATGTATTATGGATTATTTTTAGTTGCTAAAAAAAAAAGAAGGATTTTTTTAACAAAAAAAAACAAATTATTTAAAAATTGTGAGGCAAAAAATCCAGATTTTCGATTTGATTTTCCCACCCCTAACAGAACACCCTACGGAAGACAAAGTGACAACAAATGCAATAATTGGAATTTAAATAATTAACATGATTTGCTAAGAATCAGTCCAGTTTTGCGCCAGAATGATCCGCCAGGTTCAGATTGTTGTAATAAATGAGGGACTACTTTGTGGACATGGTTCAGGTTTCATAAAGAATCTGGTGTGTTTGCATCACGCGTTTCACCCTTAAGTTGAAGCCTACATTGTTATGGTGGGTTAAATATGACTTTAAGAGACTCACACTCACTGTACCTTGACAATAACGAATCTGCAGCCATAATAACAAAAATAGAATTGTTTTTCGAGGTACAATAATGTACGCAGCAGAAAGCATGCAGACAGAAGCACAGCTGACATGACCAGAAGGACCGGTTCTGTATCTATGCAGAACTGAAACCACACAAACAGCAGCGGAGGTTTCGCCCAGGTGCCACTTGCCGACCATATGTGTGGCGTAGCCGGCCTCGCGGAGCCTCTCGGGCAGAGTGTCCATGTGTGAGGGCAGACAGCTGGGCTGGCTGGGCCTGATGATGGAGTGCTGTAATCCTGTGTGGATCTGATATCTTAAGTTAAAAACGGACCTTTAAGTGGGACGTTGTAAATGCTTTTTGTGCAGTTAATTAAGCCTAATCAAGACTATGAACAGCAGCTTCATGTGATGCAGAACCCCCACATTCAGCAGCTGTTCATCCTCTGGTGAGTCACAGCTTCTGTCAAACAGTTAGCTCATTTTGGTCACTTCCTATTTTACTCTCTCAGAATCTGTAAAATCTTAAAGAGTATCTTAGAAAACAAACTGGAAATTCTGACACTGACTTTTATATTAAAACACACGGAAGATGCAACAAAAATCCGCCAAAAATAATGGAATTCTCTTCAAGAAAAATGTTTTTTTTCTTGATATTTTGGAAACTTTGAGAGATCATGTAAAGAATTTGAATGGGAAATGTGAAAAACAAACTTAAAAAAACAAAAACAACTCAGCTTATGGAGTCCTACAGAGATGTTTGTTGTAGCAGGTGAGCCAAAGGAATGACAACAAAATGACTGGTTTTAACTCTTTTGGAAACAAGAAGGAAGTACTGCTGAAGTGTGTTTGGGGGGAAAAAAAACTTTATTTTAAACACAATCATCTAAATGGGTGGTCAACTCCGTCCTCCAGTCCTGCAAGTGTTGGGAGTTTCCCTGCTGCAACGCACATGACTTGTCTGCACAAGTCTGCTAATCAAGTCTGATGTGTCAGACTCGCAATTAAGACTATAAACTAAATTATCAAATATTTACTTATGGTACTGATTTTTTAAAATGATCTATTTCAAGTAAGATTTTTTTCGTCACCTATTTATTCTTCATCAGCTAGCATGTTTGCAGTGTTTCTCCAATGGCCAGCAGGGGGCATCCTTTCTAGAGAATCCTGGTGGAAACCTTTAAAGTAGAGCTACGTAACTTTCTGACCTTAAAGCTCTGTGGTTCTGACTCGTATTGATGACACAATGACAATCGTGATGCACATTTCTGGAGCCGTCGCTGTCTCCAGGTGAGAAACTGCACTTCACAACCTTTTTTTTTCTAGGCTGCTGCGTCATTTTACAGCAGCATTTCGTTTGAATGATAAGACGCTGGCTGTTTTAAACGCATATCAAGGCTGATTTATCAAAGAAATGCAAGAAGACATCAGAGGAAGAGAGGAAAAGAAGTAGGGAAAAGGGACAGAGCAAGAGATAAGATAAGAGCACTGACTTTTACTGGTTGGAGAGCACTCGGAGAAGAACCAGGATGCAAGACGGATGCTGAATTAGTCAACGTTAGGCGACGATTTACTGGGAAAATCTGCCAAAGTTCAGTCGATCTACTTTCACAGCCCACTCTAATGTTTGGTAAAGCAGGTTTTTCAGTTATTTGAGTGAATTTCATTAAACATTTATGGAAGTTTAACCTGCCTGAGACATCTGCAGTACTCGGTTTGGATATATGATACCAAACGTACCTGTTTTTCCCATTACGGTTCCACGTTCTGACCACTTCATTGTTACGACACCATTCGGTTTAGAAACACACATCTACTGGAGTTAATGGGAAAGCGTGCCAAAACCTTCGACTTGCAATGTGTACTACAAAATGTTATCTTAACCACTTATTTAAAAACAAACAAAAAAATGGATTCTGGGAATTTTTCCAAGAAAATAAAAAAAAAAGGCAATGACTTCCACCCCCAAATGTATTAAATCCAACAGCCATTGGTTTTAACACAAAATCTGATCATGTGCAGCTAATGTGTCTTCTATGCACATGTAACATGATTATCTCTCCATAATGGACCATTGATTGGTCCAGAAATGTGAAGCTGTAACGCTGAGAGCAGCAGACTGGACTCTAAGACTCTAGTCTTCCAGTTTAGTCCTGGACGACAGCTCGAAGGTGACGCAGCAGACCAGTAACGACGCCACTGTACCTTCCAGTGATGAGCTGGCTGCGGGATGGCGTGCAGATGGGTTGAACATAGTAGTTTTCCAGTTTTACACCCTCTGCTGCCAGTTTGTCAAGAGTTGGAGTCTTGATGGTCGGGTTGTGGTAGCCGATGTCGTTGAAGCCCTGTTACAGATCGATGAGGGGGATAAAGGTTCATCCTGCCTGCAGTAATCACATCAGCTTGAAAGCTTTATATTCCTCCAGATATTTCAGCCTTCCTTTTATCTTACAGCTCAAACAACATGGCGGTCATGTGATCAGATCTTTGCTGAGACCTATGAAACAAACATGTTCACCTACCTGATCGTCGATGAGGATAAATATGATGTGCGGCTGATTCTTCCTCACCGGCGTCTCGTTACTCTGAGCGTTCCTGACCTTCTGCTGCTTTTTCTGGTCTGATTTGGGCCGATGAGCCGACAGGAAGCCCAAGCTGAGGAGCAAACCCAGCACAGTCGGAGCCGCAGCGGCAACCTGCATCGTCACAACGCAAATCCTACAGGAAGGGACAGAAAAAGTCACGGCATGCAGAAAAATCAAAGGAAGTGGAGCTCAAAAAATGTTTGAGTGGGCACAGTTTCACACGAGCGTGCCACCGCTGGCGCGCTGACTGCGGATCATAAAACCACATCTGGGACGGACTTGCCAAGTTGGCGTGAGCTGGGATCTGAAACGCATCCATCTGAGGGGAGCTGAAACTCTGAGACGGACTTCTTTACCATTCACAACCCCTGGAGCTGAGCAGCAGCAATAAAAGGTGATGAAAATATTAGTCGTGGCCAGGAGAACAGAGACAGGGCAGCTGAAATGTGTGGGATAACAGCTGTTTGATCAGGGAGAGGTTATCAATGACTGGGAATACACAACAACATTGTCTTCTGGTTACTGACTGTTTACAGACAGCTGATTGCTCAATCAGTCATGTGAGTAACATGTTTAGGTCATCCAAACTACAAATAAAACCCTTTTTTTTTTTTGGCATTGCTGTGATTTGACGCTATATAAATAAAATTGAATTGAACTAAATTAAAAACTTAACTGTTTTTAAAAGCACAACTCTAAAAGGCAATCTAGGAATGCAGGAGAGGTTTCTGCCCCTTCAACTTTCCATTTTAAACTACTTCCAAACAGGTGCTGTGTAACACCTCAGAGTGGGGACACGCTTTATTTCTTCTAAGAAATCTTGAGCAGTGTCACACTGCACTGTTACAGTGGAAAACTGATCTCCTTCCAGGCTTATTTCCCTTCATTTCTGGTCATCAACATCACAGCTGTGCATCGCCACGCCCCAATACCTTACTTATGAGGGAAGTCTTGGCCAAATTCACACCGATCACAAACCCAAACTCCTGCATAGCCATGCGGTATAACATTAACCAGTAGCTCTGGCATTTCTTGGCTGCAAGGAGTCACACTGCAAAAGCCATGCAAATAAGGCCAAAAACCCTGAAAGCTGAGGATTTCACTGAATTTTTATTATCCTGTTAATGCACTAAGCCTAAAATGGGAATTACATGTGTGTTGCTGGATGGAGGTTGTATTTTGTAGGCTGTGGCTTCTCGAACAAGTTTATTAAATTCAGCTTATATCCAGCTGGGACCCATTTTTCAATCTTTCTTTGTCTTTTAAACTCATTTTAGAGTCCAAAGTAAAGGTTGTAACCACTCTAAAGTGACCTGTGGATTATCTATACCAGCAAAAATGGTGAAAAATCTGTAAAAATCAGAAAGCACCAAGGATGTCATCAACTTCCTTATTACCACCAAGATAAATATGTCATTTACAATGAAATTAAATTAAGCCAATTTCTTTTTTATCTTCTACAATCTTTGTTTAAAATTCAAAGCCAAGAGCGGCGAGTAATGTTGGTTTTATATACAAGCATGATGAAAAGCAGCTGCTTCAACCTGAATGGAGACCACACCAAACTGGTGTCCAACTGCTGGACAGATACTGGTGTACGAGGAAACAGATTGTCCACACACACACACACACACACACACACACACACACACACACACACTTTCCTGGTTGTGTGTGTGTGTGTGTGTGTGGACATGTAGCTTTCAGAGTTTTGAATCAGTTTTCTAAAAGTCTGTTCAGATGAAGTCCAGCTTGTTTCATGTTAACAAGAGAATGAATCCTGTAATAACAAGATCATAACAAACCAGATATCCCAGTTTATCCTGGTGAAGATCAGTTCAAACAGCCCCATCCTGCCAGTTAAACCAGCACATTTCCACATGGATGTGCGTTTACTTCTCACATCAGCTGTTATTTCAAAGCCAGGCCTGAATCAATACCTCGATAGGATCAATGAGAATGAACGGCTCTTCTTCCTCTGCGCTGTGGTTTATTTCATCCTCAGCACGTCCTCTCCTTCTGTAGCTCAGAGAAAGTTGGATTTGCGGAAAGTTTGTGAAAGACGCCGCATGTCCTGAAGTTTTCTTCCCAACCCTCCTTCCTCCAGCCCGAGAGCGGATGATATACGATCAAAGTCAAGCTGAAGGAAAACACGCTCGCAGCGCCGCTGCGTCCTTTCAAAATAAAACTAGGCGACTTTTCAAGGGGTTACACCACTGTGGATTTCTAAATAATATACAGGGTGTCCTGAAAGTCTCTTTACAGTTTTAAAAAAGTATTACAAAAACAAGTTATGATTAACCATTTTCCCCTTGTTTTTATTTCGGGAACCTTTTTAAAGAGAGAGCTTCTTTTTAGTTGAACCCTAAACAAATGGCTGCTCCACCCACTGTGGTTCATTAAAATAAAAACAAGAAAAATTATGGGTGGCAATCACCATCATGTCCCTCGACTGGTGCATGTCACATGGTATTTATGGAGACAGAGACAGTGTTGGATATGGGGACGAGTGGACGACCAAGAACTTCAGAGGAATGCAGATACAAGTGTATAAAATGGGACTGAAAATAATCTGCTCCTTTCCCAATTATTTCTAATGAATTATCTATTAATTTGCTTTTATGCGAAATTTATTAAATTGAAAATAAACTTAATGAACACCCTGTACAATTATTTGATTACAAATCAAATTGTCACTCAGAAATACAAAATCAGTTCTGTGGCTGGCAGGAGGAACAATAAAAAAAATCATCAGGAGCACCAACAAAGAGGCAAAATTAGGTAGTAAAAAAAAACAAAAATCAAGTATATGAAAACATAATTGGTAATAAAAAAAAAAAAAATTAAAGAAGGAAGACATAATTAGTAATCTTTTTTTTTTTTTTTTTTTTTTTTAAAGTGTATTTTTTCCTGTTCCTATTAACATTTTACTGACCAAGTTCCAGTTTGAACATAATTGGTTTTGATTAGCTACAGGTAAAATATTCTAGCATAATTATTCTCTGTTGACCATTCTTTCAGGCAAAAATCCAACAAAACTTTAGATGTACATGTAATAAATCTAATTACATCAGATTATATTGCCCTTATTCTAAAAAGATAAATAAAACCAGTACATTGCATTTCTTCCTTCTTTATTTCAGTTTAGACATGCCCAACATTTCTCTCATTTCAGATAATTCGTGTAAAATTAGGAGTCTCCTGAATAAAATACTGTTTTTAGCCATTTACATTTAATTTTTTATAGCTATTTGCTAACAGTTAGCTAATTTGGTATGTCGATTAGCAAAGCAACTGAAAACTATTGTTGGAAAGTTTATTTCAATATGTCCAATACAATAAAATAAAACATACAAAACAAACAAACAAACAAACAAACAAACAAAACAATACCCAAAAGTAACTTAAAAAAAAAAAAAAAAAAAAGAAACAACAAAACCAGACATACTCAAAAAGGAGTGGGCAGAAGTAAAAACATATGTTAAATAATATTTCAAAATTTATAACTGTTCTTTACATCTGTACATAAAGTAAGAGACAAATAAACCAACAACAACAGCAAAAATATATACTGTCACAATCAGCCCTGCTTCCTCCAGCATTGCTGCTTGCCACACCCCTAATCAGTTCACTGCTCTCACCTGCCTCTGCCACCTGTTCACAATCCCCATCAGTTCAGCCTGCGCATATATGCAGCCTCCACCATTCACTCACTGCCAGATTGTCATTGCTATCATGCCTGACCTTCCAGCACTCCGACCACAATTGCCTGCCCGTCACCGACCTGATCCGTCACCGACCTGATCCGTCACCGACCTGATCCGTCACCGACCTGATCCGTCCCCGGCTTCTGCTTCCTGCCTTGCCCTTGGAGCCTGCTCCCCAGTGGTTACTGGGTTTCTGTCCTGGAGGACCCCCAACCGTGAGTTGTGGATTTTCACTCACCTTGTTGTGCTAGGTGTCTACTCTGTCGGCCCAGAGGAAAGTTGCTCTGCTCATTGGGAACCAGAGTTCAACTCCAGCACCGAACCTCACCAAGTGGCTAAAATAAAGACTGTTAACCTGCCCAGATCTCTTGTGCTGCTTTTGGGTCCTTTCGCCGATCATTTCAATATACAGCATTGTCAGTGACCCTTGCTAAATATTAACTCCCTTCTGCAAACATGTACCTGGCAAATATTATTTTTTTTTTATACAGTTTTATTTTCAATTGTATTATATTTGGACACTGATATTATATTTGAAAACATGCTATGCTCTTTTCAGAGCTTCCCACTTAAATATCTCCAAATAACTATAACTATATATAATCAGGTAGTAAAACACTAGGGCTGTGACGATATGCTTTTGTCTCGAATCGATTTGATTCCAATATTTTTTTTTTTTTTTTTTTTTTTTTTTTTTTTTTTTTTGGGTGGCGATTCGATTTAAATTGCAATTCTTCAATATTGCCAATTTTTGTAAATTTAAATACAAGATAAATGTGTAAAACTTATTTTTTTGCTTGTCATTTTTCTTGATTTCAATTAGGAAAAAACAGCACAGTAGCCAGACCATTGTTCTGCTGCCATATTACCCAAGAGGACAAGTAAAAAGGTCAACAAAAACATAAAAAATGACAAAAAAAATTTATAATGGATTATTTTTATTTGTTTAAAAAAAAAAAAAAAAAAATTAACAAAACAATCGATTTTAAAATTGTGAAGCAAAAAAATCCCGATTTTCGATTTTTTTTATTCGATTTTCCCACCCCTATAAAACCCTATTAATTCTAATTGTGTTAAATCTTAAGTTTACGCCTGTTTATAAGCTGTTTTAATTTGAAAGTAGCAAATACTGAACTTCCGGTCTTTTTGTGTTCACACATGTCACTTAACCGACGAGAAACGGCAATAAAACTACAGAAACGTCCTTTCAAAGGCCATTTATTTCTGTAATGTGTGTTTCCACGGTCTGATTTTTCATCCGCGACAGGTTTTCCTGCCCGTGGCAGCGGGAACATCAGCCGAGCGGTGTCGGTCACTGCAGGCTGGCTGTGAAGCAGGCAGAGGAGCCAGCTGGCACCGAGGAGGAAACCAGGAATGTATCTGCTGCTGTAGGCAGCGTCCTGTACAGATGCAAAATGTCCTCAAGTCATCCAAAACCAATCAGGATGAAACAGAGGGGGGGAAAAATGTTAGGAATGCTACCATTTACCATAAACTAATCAACAAACACTGAACATCCACAGCCTGTGTGTAAACATGGGCAGCTGAGGATTAGTCATGGATGTCAATGTGACAGATGAAAAGAATAACAAGATATAAAAATAAATAAACAGGACCAAGTGGACGTATGAGGAAAAACGTGGAACTTAACATTGACATTCATCAGGCTTTCAAAGTGTCGAAAACCAAAGCCTGTCAAAAAAAAAATAAAAAAATAAAAAAAATTGTAAAGGTTAATGGAGCCTAAAATAAAACAGATGGATGGATGACAATGAATCACATGACATATCAGGAAAATATAAACTTTTGCCTTGGTAGAACTTCTTCCAAGTCTCGCTTTACAGTTTGTTTTTTTTCATATTAGTTCCAACGTGATTATTTATTCACACTTCTTGTCTCTTCCCAAACAATCTGGAGTGAAGTGGGACCTCTCTGTTGGAGAGCTTCTGTGGCTGCCATCACTTCCTGCGCCAAGTTTCCAACAAGCA
This sequence comes from Telmatherina bonti, assembly GCF_933228915.1. Classification (NCBI taxonomy): domain Eukaryota; kingdom Metazoa; phylum Chordata; class Actinopteri; order Atheriniformes; family Telmatherinidae; genus Telmatherina; species Telmatherina bonti. The sequence continues at coordinate 10,981,679 of NC_136625.1, forward strand.
AAGTGGTGAAAGAGGCAGTGTGTGATTTATTAAAGCCTGATTCACAGGCTGCGAGTACGAATGCTGCCAGACATTGTTGCAGCTCCTTCAGCTGCTCACCCAAACTTCTGCCACACAGCTTCAGTCTTTAATATGTCGACCAAAACATTGACTTCATTTATAAAAAAAAAAAAAAAAAAAAAAAAAAAAAAAAAAATCTTAATGAATTTCTTCAGTATTGTTGCTTTTATGTTGTCAGTGATCTTTCAAAGGAATTATTAGGCTTACTAAAGACAAATGGTCTCAGTATAAATGCTAACATAATTTCAATCATTTGACCTCTAAATCAGGTGATGCTAAGTTGCAAATTTAAGTAAAAACCGCCTAGTTTTGTGAGTCAAAAATAATTTAAAATTGAAATTGTACGTCTGAATAAACCATTATTTGAAAAATTGAAGGGTCCCACTTTTCAATTTAAAAAAACAGGGAGATAAAATGTTACTAAATATAACTCTTAAATTTATATTCAATCCAACTTTATTTGTAAAGTGACAAGTAACAACAAAGTAATCTCAGGGTACTCATACAAACACAGTCCAATTCAGACTAATTAATTTAGTCTGTGTTCCAGTTAAAACTAATCCATTACATGATTTAAAACTGATTTATAATAACTTTGTTAATTTAAAGCCAGTTATTACTAAATTAAGCTAGGATAGGCTAGGCTAGGCTAGGCTAAGCTAGACTAGGCTAAGCTAAGCTAAAATAAGATAAGCTAAGCTAAGGGAAAGTTAAGTGTTTAATGTTTTTAAGCATGTTTGGCTTTAAAAGTCACATATAAGACTAACTAATAGTGTTTTCCAGTTGTCCTTTAAATTCAACATTCCCAGAAAGGTTTGTCAGAAATGACAAAGCAATCTTGACATTTCAAGCTGGAAATTCAAGATTCACAGAAGACTCCGAGATATCAAATTGAAAGATAGCTGCACCCAGAACCACTTGCAGTACTGTATGTTGTGTCCGTTAAGTTTCCAGTGTAAACAGCAGTGAGCTGTTACGGATTTTTACGCTGTTGCAGCTAGCAGGTTTGCAAAAGATCACATTAATCATGTGTTTTATTGATCATAATCACCTAAATTGGCTGCTGTTTGCGTAGTGCACATTTCTACAGTGATTTTTTTTCTTCTTTTAAACGTTTGTAGATGCTCATAAATTGACTTTTAATTATTTTCAAGTTGGTGCAACTGGAACTGCAACTACGCGGTAATGATGACCTCCTCTCGGACGCTTGGAATTCTGATACAACTGGAACTTAACATTATCTGTGACTCAACATCTTGTAGGATTATTTTTCAGAATTTAATCATTAGTTAAAATTACATGTTGTAAAATCCCGATGAAGAAAAAGTTCATTCCCAGTTTAAACTTAGTTTTTTTTTTTTTTTTACGTTGGGGTGTGTAAAAGTAATCGATTCCCTACTAGAGGAAATAAAAGCTCTTTAAGAATAAATACTAAGGAGAATTTGGCCTTAAAGAAATGATTCTCCCCTTTGACAGTATGAATTGGTGCTATTTTACACATAACTAGGAAGCCTGATAGCCACCTTAACAATGAAGTATGATTTTTAAGGGGCGTGCTTCTGGATGAACAACACAGTTAAATGTATGGGTAATGCCCCCTCTAAAATATGCCAAAATGTCGTGCAATATTTTCCTGCTGGTATTCACACATGTCTCAAGATTGTGTTTCCCACATGTGTCATGTATGATCAGCACCTGATTGTCCAACAGCCATGTTGAAATAAGATTGTAGAGCCAGTAACAATCCCAGATCTCCAATTTCTGAGACTTGAATCCAAGATTTTTAAATTTCTCCTTGAAACATATCTTTTCCGTTTTGCCACTCACACCATATAAAATGTTGCTATTATTTATTTATTGTTTAAGTTGTTTTGTTTTTATGCTCTTTTTGATGGCAGTTTATGTCCTGTCTGCTGCAATGACTGTTATATGTGGCTTTTATTTTGATCTTCTGTAGTGCTCTTTGGTCCGGCGCCGTGGTTTTAAAGTGTTTTATAGATAAAGAAAGACTGGACTAGATTAGATCTTCCAGGATGACAAATTAGAATTAAGAGAGGATGGACCAGTCTGTCTTGTGTACTCATCTCAACCCAGCTGAAACCACGTGGGAACAACTTCAACCACACAATCATGCTGGTTCAGGAATGGGACACATCTGGCAACTAAATGTGACCAGAAAGGTCACATTAAATACTCAGTCTATGACATTAACATACATAAACAGACTTTTCAGTTTTATGTTGTAATATTTTTTTTTTTTTTTTTTTTTTTTTTTTTAAAGGGGAGATGTTACATGTTAAGATGTTAAGTTTATGTTGTAAAGTAAATATAAACACAAAGCCCAGATTTACTTTTACATTTAATAACCCAATATTGATCTTAGACGTGTAAAATAGTCGTTTTAGCTTTTGCTAGCTGCAACGGGACGTTTCCTAGGAAAAACGCCACTTCCCAGGATGCACTTCGAGGGGGGCGTTGACCCAACACACGTGGGCACGCTGAATAGCGAGCATGAACTGAGGTGTTCATAACTCATTAGTAATTTTGCAGGTTTTCGGTGTGGTTTTTCGGGCTCGGTCCAGCAGGACGCGATGGACCCGGAGGAGGACGACGCGCTGCTGTTTTTAATCTACCAACACCTGAAGGTGAACGGCTACACGAAGGCCGCCAAGGTGCTGGAAAAACACGTTTCTCAGGTAAGAAGTTGCCTCTGATTTCTCCTCACTTAAACTCTGCATGTCTCCAGTGTAATTTGCTTTCATGCAGCGTTGCTGTTTCTTATTTTGCAAGTAATAACAGCTAATTTTATTGCCTTTTTTGTCAGCAGAAATGCGTGTCTAGCATATTATATAATGGCCTGGATTAAATAAAAATGAAATTCCAGTGTGATTTTGCACCGAGGTTGGCTGTCAGATGGCTGCATGTCAGCATGAGAGAGAGTATGTGTGTGTGGATCCTTGTTCGGGCCTCCAGGAGGTACAGAACATTATGTTACAGGAGCTGCATGGTCGTTAAAAACAGCCCTACTGGAGGCCTGCTGTGACTCCAGACCAATGCATTTCTATGGCAGCTATTGGTTTATTGTTTATTTAAATGTCTTGTATTAAATACATTTATTGGTACATTATCTGCTCAGTATACAGCATTTTATGTTAGTGTTTTAACAGGTAGAAATCTTGGAAAAACTGATGGGAATAAGCAGAAAAGCTGCAAAAACTAAGTTTGAAGTTAATATATAAAGTAAATGGCTGTTTATATTGCCATTATTTATTGATTTATTTTGTTTTCCTTTTAATATTTCCTTTTTATTACTAATAATGTAATTAAAATGCATTATTCCAACCAGAGTACTTGGTAAGTAAGAATGCACCTGGAGACATTTTCAACATTTTTTAAAGTTGATTTATTTCTTTATTTTTTTTTCCCCAATCCAGATTAAGATTCGAACCAGTTCAGACTGGTTACAGGCTCCCTACGTAACACCAGCTCTGTTGTGTGTTCCTTGCACATGCGTGCACAAAGAATGTGCTTTGTCCGCCTCTGGGAAACTTTTGGTAACCCGCAAGTTTCACATTTCAGGCCCTAAAATCTGTTTTAAAAATCATTGCGCCTTACTTTTATCTTTTAAAAGTTATTGAAGTTTGTGCTGGTTTATTATCATTTAACCAGTTGTGTGTATTTGACATGAGCTCGCTCAGCAGTTTGATAGCTGTGTCAGCATTCATGGACCACAGGAAATCTGAGATTCCTCTTCTTGTTGTGTCTTAGCTTGGTTATAGGAATATTGTCACTATCTTACACTGACAATAGGAAACTCCACATGTATGAAGAACGTTTTTGTAAATGTTTAAAATGCCTGATGCTTGTTAAGATACTGTGTTTGTTTTGAAGGTGGACACACCAACAGAGAGCTCAAACCTTCATGATATCTACACTGGATGGATGAAGTAAGTGTGACATGTGACCCAAACACCTACATGTGTGAATAGATATAAATCTGGAATCAGGCAAATGTTTAATAAACGCTTTAGAGATGCACAAAGACGTCATAAACAGGAGCAAGAAAGTCAACTCTGGCTTATAGATGATGTCACACTTGACCTGGGTTGATAAAAGAGCATCATCACAGCTTGTTAAATTTTATGTTTGCTTAAAGATGTGCAGATAAATATGGCATTTTTCCAATGAAAGATGCAATAATCCATCAGTTCCACTGGAATGGATGTTTCATCATGCATATTGTCTGTTATGGAAGTACCAGTGTGCTGGAAATACTAATGTCTGGGTACTACTCTGTTTAAGCATGCATTAAAATGCTTAATTAAAAGTTTAGTTTTAGAAACTAGATCTGTTGAAAAAAAAATCTACCAGAAATGATGGAAGCTACATGCTCTGTTAAACGCCAAACTTTTTTCACTCCTAATCTTTTCATTGGTCACTCAAAGGTGTTTCCTTTTTTTTTTTTTTTTTTTTTTGCTTTTATTTAATCTTTTTTTTTTTTTTTTTTTTTTTTTTTTGGACTCTTAATATCCCCAAACATCTTATCTCTAAGTGGATAGTCGACTCCAGGTTTTGTTTCTGAACAAGATGCTAACGGTTGTGGATGTGAGTGTGACTCTTCCTGTGGACTACTCTTCCTGTGGACGGCTGCCAAGCCAAACGTGGATGGCCTTTGAATCCCCGCCGGCCTCATGAGGATTAAATGAACAGCAGATAATGACTTACATCAGCTCGTTTGCCAGCAAATACTATTCCAACAAATCACAGATGATGGTGAAATATATTAGCGTTGCGGGATGTGTGTGACTGTGTGGTCCAGGGAGCTTGGTGTGTATGAATGTGAGTGAGTGTGCGCGCATGGCGTGCTGTCAGGTGATCGAGTCTGAAAAATAAGAGTGTTGAACGGAAGTGCTGCCCCCTCCTTTTAATGGATTCCAAAATGCATAATTTTTCACAATATGAAGGAAATCGGGGAGGACGTGTGATGGTTGGTTTCTATAATAGCTTAAGAAAAATTTGGCCGTGGAAAAATCAAAATGCAAACAGCACAGACGTTTTTAATTCTTGAAGATTGCTGTGAAATTGGCGTCACCGCTGGAGCATTAATGCACACATGCACGGTCCGCTACAGGGTGACGTCAGAGCCGCTCTGTCCCTGTTTAAGAGATCTGGAGCTTCATCACAAACTAACTGATTAAATATTATTTAATATGGTTGAAACAATATGATGGATATTTTATCTGCAGTGACTGATTTAAACTAAAAATCTCGATTGAACATCAACATAATACAGTACTGAGATGGGGATTTAGAATAATTCGACTTTTTGACTGAACTGTTAACTGGTGTCCTATATCACTTTTTAATGGACACCCTGCAACCAATCAGAATCTAGTATTTACCCAGACCATGGTATTAACGCTTATAAAGCACTTTGTGCAGCTACGTGTCGTAGCGTTCTAGACTCCGCTTTCTTCCTCTTTCTGATGCCCAGTTTGAGCTTCAGCAAGTCATCTGGACCATGTCTAAATGACTAAATGCATTGAGGTACTGCTGTGTGATTGGCTGATAACATACTGTATGGTTAGTTCATATACAAACATGCAAACAAAGAAGACAAAAGGCACACAGGGTATATTAGGCGAGGACTAGTGTGACTTTAACTGGGTAGTTTTTCCAAGACCTGTTCTTGTTTGCTTTAAAAAAAAAAAAAAAAAAAAAAAAAAAAAAAAAAAAATATAAATAAATAAATAAATAAATAAATAAATATAATATATATATATATATATATATATATATATATATATATATATATATATATATATATATATATATATATATATATATATATATATATATATATATATATATGAGGAAGGAAAACGTGTCCATCAGTTTGTTTTCAAATTAAAAGTAAAGCTGAAACTCAAAATAACTTGAAAATGTAAATCTGAATTTATTTCTTTGATTTTTTTTCTTTTCTTTTTTTTTTTTTGTTCACACACCAAACTGTAAAGATGATAAATATATTATAATGAAACTCTTAAAGGAGTAGTGTGAAATTTTACTGACATCTAGTGGTGAAGTTGGAGAAAGCAGCTACTTCAGCTTCTGTCCATCAGCTATTCTCATGCGATGTCTATTCTCATCTTGAATCGACTTCATCAAGACTTTAAAGTCCAAGCATGTGAACTTTTTCTGTTCTTTGCTTCACATCAGGCCTGTAGTTTCATATTTAGTATTTGCGTATTTTGCAGGCTTTGCTCTCTAGCTCAGGATACCAAGCAGGAGACAGAAGACGCTGACAGTCTGAAGAAGAGCATCAAGCCAGAACCTGAAACTAGCGAAGAAGACGACGCTACAAACACCAGCCACTTGAGGGAAGATGGAGAGACCAAAATTCAGCTCGGTAAAAGCACGTTTGTTAAATTAGAAGGAAAATCATTTGATGGTTCTCATTTCATGCTTGTTAAACATCTTTTTACATCACTGCAAGGAAACAGCCGACTCAGTCAGTATTTATCGGTACCGATCTTGACACGAGCCAATGTGGAAAATGATGGAAAACACATTGTTCTTCTCTTCCAGAGAAAAATTCAGATATTGTGGAGTCATCCAGCTCTGAACCGCAGCTTGAGGCAGAGAAAAATATCCAAACAACAAAGTTGGACAGCGAGAAGGCCGATGACTCTGACCATGAAGCTGAAGAAAAGATGGAGGAGGAAACAAAGATGGAGCATGAGGTAACCATCTGTTGCACCACTTAAAACAAGCATTTGGTCTGCAGATGCACCTCCTCATGAGCACATTTCATTTACTGGTCAAAAGATATTTATGTCAATAGAGATAATATGTTACTTATTAACTGAAACTGAAGACTGACATACAGATACTCGGCTTTATGGTTCATTGACAGACCAGGCATTATATAGTTCAACTGTTTCTTTTATGTATTTGCAAAAGTGTCTTCATTCAGACACCATGTTTAAACTAAAAATGTACATTTTAACTCTAAATCATTCACCAACATGCTAAGTTCCTAAATACAACCTACTATACCAGGTTGGGCTTTCAAAACTGCTTTCATTCATTTATTTAAATAGGAAAATGTGCTCCATACCACCAGCACCAGCATGGATCCATCTCCTCTGACAACAAGACACCTTGGTCCAAACTGCTGCCGCTCATTGAATCGTCTCTTTTTCACACCCTTCTCTGTAAACTCTGGAGATGGTTGAACATCCCAGTAAATACTCAGACCAGCAATCAATGCTGCATTACTCTTACTAAAAATGTTATAACTACTGTAAATAGCTTATATCGTCGTCTTTATTATCTTAGAAGAAGCCATTTATGTCTACTTGTCTACATACACGACATCTGCCATGTTTGTGCCACTATTTTTACTACGGTGTCTCTGAAAGGACAAACAACTGTGTGTGGGAAGTGAGAATACTCTGACAGCTGTCAAATAAAGCTGGTTCTGCAGCTCAGAGTACAGGTTTGGATAAATAAAACCTTAAAACTGGGGTGTCCAAAGTCCTGCAAGTTTTCCATGCATCCCCGTTTCAACACACCTGACTTCCATTAGATGGATCTGGAGTTCTGCACAATGACTGATTGATGGAGCAGGGATGTATGGAAAGCCTGCAGGATTGTGGCCCTCGAGGACCGGAGCTGGGCACCCCTGCCTTCAAAGGACCCACAGGATTATTTCTGGCTGGTTTGCTCAGCATGATTCGGAGACATTGTGCAGCACTGGTGCACATGTACACAACGATGAAGTGGTTTCTGTAGTGCAGTCCCAGCTCTTAACCTCTGCTTAGCTTAACTACTCTACATATGTTTTCCAGGCATTTATATCCAGTCCAGGAGTTTATAATCAGCCTGTTTACTCATGAATTCTCCAAGATAACATCAATATTTATCACATTTTTGGATAAAAAAAAAAAAAAGAGATGCTATGTTGCTAGGAGACTTGTGCTTTGATCCAGAAATGATGAAGCAGCCACTTCCTGCAAAACTTTCAACCAATCAGAGAACTTAAATTGATGGTAAAGTCCAACCCAGAGCTGCCAAAGATCAACGAACGAGCAGAAAGTTGTGTCTGAAAAGAATTAAATGGTGGTCTATGGCTGGATTAAAGCTTATAAGCAGTTTTAGATGCTGCACAGGGGCACCAAAAACATCCTGAGTTGGTTGATGAGGATAATGGGTAAATAGCAGCGTAAATAATAAAGAAAAAATATAAATAGTTTCGGTTGTCTGTTTGTTTTAATGCCAATATTTATTTTACTGAAAGCCAAGAAGTGAGAGAATTATGTGCAGATGAGAAAAGGTTTGGTTGCTGATGTTCTGTGTCTGTAATAAATTCTGTTTTATGGTTTTAGTTGGCTTTTGTGCTGCTGTGTGTATTGATTGATTCATTTTACCTCAACATAACGTCCTGAAAACATGTCTGGATGTTGAATGGCATTAAAAGTGACTGAGCTTCTACATGCACAAAATGGATTTTAAAAATAAAAAGCACTTTTAATGAATGATCGTTTTTTTTTTTAGAGGAAGATTTGTGACTTGAATTTGTAAAAAGTTGAATAACAAATTCTTAGGTTTAGTTAAAAGCAGCTTTTTGTTGTATGATCGCCCAACTCCTCCCAGCTTTTTTGCTGCTTGATGCTGAAATCCTGACATGCAGACATTGTAGCTACAATGCCTGATATATTTTTGCCTTTTTATTTGCAGCTGGATGGCTGATGCTACGTCTAGCCAGGTTATCAAAGAGACACAGAAGGTTTAATAACTATTCTGCTGGTGATGTGAGGTCTATCCTGGAGCTTCCAGTCGCGATCCGGGGGTCTCATTCTGCAATATTGTCCGTTTTAGAGCCAGAAACTGCTGGGCTTTCGTCGCCTTTCAGTCGATCAGACTTCATTTATTTGTGACTGTAAGTTTGGGAGGATAAACTACAGAGGCCTGAGTACACAGAAAGAGGATGTAGAGATGGTTTAAACTTGGCGATGAAAGAAGTCGTGGACATTGTAGCCACAGGAAGTCATCATGAAAAGAGACACATAGCTGTTGTCCAGCCACTGTGATAATGTGCTGCTATATGGACAGTAGCTGCAGTGTTATCGTCTGCTTCTGAAACACACATTTCATGTCCTCTATCTGCAGGTCTGCTCTGTTTTTGTTGCGCCAAAAGTGTGTGTGTATGTGTGCTTTGTCGGCCCAGTGATGCAGCAGATAATGCTGTTTGGACAGACCGTGTGTGTGTGTGTGTGTGTGTGTGTGTGTGTGTGTGTGTGTGTGTGTGTGAGAGAGACAGAACGATAATCTTCTGAGACAAATTGTGTGTTTTTCTGTCTGCGGTTCGATCAGCAGCTGCTGGAAACTGATTACCCTGTGAATGATGGTGAAAGATTAGCAGCTTTTACTGATTTTTTTTTTTTTTTTTTTTCTCTGCTGAGAGAAGTTGTGCAACAACAAAACTTCTTGGTCAGATTGAAAACAGAACAAAGACGTTCGTGCTGAGCAGATTTAAAACACATTGTTGAGCTTCGCTTGCTCTGTTTTCTGCAGCTGGTTACGTTCAGTGGAATCTGGCAATGTTAATATGAGTCATGGGTCTAAAAAGTGTTCTTAAACATGTTCATCTGTGTGCAGAAAGAAAGATTTCCTCCTCCTGCTATGCTGCTGCCGCCTTATATCTACAGGCACATGATTCACATGATTTGTTCACGTTTTCCAGCCAGCTTTAACTGAAGCGTCGACTGAGGAAAAAAGCTCCAGCTTTTCTCCTTTACTCCCATCCGAGGAAGCAAATGACCCCCGTCTGGATGAATCCACAGTCGAACCCTCTCCGCCTGCACCTGATCAGGCTGAGGAAGAGCCGGAGACCCCTGACGCAGCTGAGACCCCCAGCTCAGACGGCGAGCAGAACGATGAGAATCAGGACGATGTTGATGAACCGAAGCAGGTTTGTGAACAAGATGAAATTTTCTGGTTTTTCTGTCCCTTAATGTGATTTAATTCATCAGACGTCACCTGACGATCATTTCTGAATCGTCTTCCTCCTCTTCGTCTTCTACGTGTGAGGCCTCGGACACCTACATCGGCTGCACGTCTTTGCGCTCTGAAAACGAGCAGAAATGTTGATCTTTTTCAACCTCAGCTCATACAAACAAAGCCGTCCATTCTCTCAGCTCTCTCTCTCTCTCGCTCTGCACATCTGCAACTTATTTTGTGGAGGACCGAGCCTGAAGGGGGGTGCGTTGTTTGTGTTTAGCTTCCAGGAGGCAATGCTGCACGCAGCATTTTTCTGCTGCTGAATCTGAAGACGTTGTCATTTCTGGTTCTGGTGGAGCCTAAATTTAAAGATATAGAAGTGTAAAATACAAGAAAAGAGATTTATTTCTACAAGTATAACAGGCAGATTAAAAAGATTGACAGGTTTAAATTCTGTGCTTTTTGTACAAAATAAAGGCATCTGTTGGTGTTTAATGTGAGTTTTCATGATTTTAGATTTTTATACATACATGAAACATTCAGATTTTAATTTGTTTACTTTAAAACAAAAAACTTTATTAAAACAGACAAAAAGTTCAGGTCTGTGAAACTCAAGCGAGGACAATCTTCCAATGCCGCCATGTTTGCAAATGAAATGTTGGTTTTAAAGCCTTTTGAGGGAGAACAGACTAATCGTGGAGACCATATTGGGAGTGAGGCTTCATTTGTAATTGATCATGAGGTTTCTGGGCAAACGCTGCAAGCTTTAAATCACAGCTTTCTACTGGACGCTGCCTCATGTAATAATAATGATGATTATATGCCAAACCTTTTGGGACATTCAGATGCTTTTTACATAGAACTTAGACAACTGGATTTAGAGTTATAACACTCTTGGCTTGGCTGATAAATGTGTGTTTGTGAAGTAAAAGTGAGCTTTGCTTTTTGTTGTTAGCCTGACTGCAGCATCATCCAGTGAAAATTAGAGTGTTCACCTGGGAGTCATTCTTCCATCAGTGCTGATTTGAGAAGTTTTTTTTTCCCTCCAGGAGCAACAAGAAGCCATAAATGTGTCTGAGGTCACACATGAAGCTTCTGCATCGGAGCAGGTGGATGTAGATGAAACAGAAGCCATGGATTTGACGTCTCAGGCGGCCACTGAAGCAAAGTCCTCAGAGGAGGAAGAAGACATTGATGCAGAGGTTCAGTTTTTATTTATTTAGATCACAATTTGAACTCCGTAATATTTAATAAATCATCAGTGCAGTTAAAGAATATTTTAGTGTCGTGCATCCGGATCTTTTTGCTTCTTGTGTGAAATTGATTCCTAATGAGGAAAAAAAAGAAATAATGGAAACTCTTCCTGTGTTGAGTTTGAGTCCACCAGATATTAACCTGTTAATTCCTCCTGCAGATGCCTGGTCAGACCGATCCCGTCGGCTCCGAACTGACAACTGAAGAGCCCAATGACCAACCAGCAGAGAGCGAACCCCCGCCCCCTGCAGGTACAACAGACCAATAGGATGCCCTGCTTAACCTTGTTATGTAAGGCATCTTTCTCACTGCACTGACAAGAATCACACTGATGTGAAGGAGCTCACAGCCTCAAAGTATCCAGTTTACTGTCATTATGGCCTCCGCAGAACTTTAAAATTTGCACGATGTTTAATTTCAGCAGACTGTGGGACACGTTATCTGATGTTTCCACAGATTCAAGAAACATTTAACATTTTTCCTGCTGTTAAAACTGACAAAAAAGACAGTAACTGGGTTTCTATCGCTTTGTGATTCACATTTAGGAGATAAAAATTACAGTTAAAAATGTAAGAAGCTTCCATCAGTCGTGTCAGATGGAGAATTGATGCGTATCAGGGGTAATGTAAGCACTGAATCATGTCAGACCTGACAAATTGTAAATGATTAGACTTTCCAGCTGTTTCCTGTCTGAATTGTCGAACTATAAACTCAAATCACGGACCAACATCTTCCCAGATGTTCAGAAACATTCCAGATATTCCCACGGATGAAACAAGCACTTTTTTATTTCTCTTGTAGATGTCCACTGCAGTTTTTTTTTTTTTTTCTTATTGTAGTTTCAACAGCTACTTTTCTCCTGAGTTAGAAAACAAGCATTGTGGCTCAAAACCCACCACAAAGCCTAATTTATTTACTTTAAACCAGTTAATTAAAACATCTTGCTCGGGTTTTTAACAGCTATTTTTTACATTTACATTTCGTAGTTTCGTTGGTGAAATCCAGTGAATATTAACTTTTTATTTCTTTATTTGTCAAATTAAACTCAATGGTCACTTTATTAAATACACCTTGATAGTAATTAAGACATATTGAAATGATGGCATCGCACAGTTGCTGCACATTTTTTGGCTGCACATCCATGGTGGGAATGTCCTGTTCCACCTCATCCCAAAGCTGCTCTGTTGGATGTAGATCTGGTGACTGTGGAGGCTGTTGGAGGACAGTGGACTCATCGTCATGGTGAAGATGATGTGAGCTTTGTGACATGGTGCATCATCCTGCTGGAAGGCTCAATAAGAAAATGCTACACTGTGGTTATAAAGGGACGGACATGGTCAGCAGCTACTTGTGTAGGCTGTTGTGGTCAAGGGCGCATTCACACCAGACATGATTTGATTTCTTCTCCGTTTGTGCAGAGGGTTCACTTTATTTGGGGAATTGTGAATGCAGTTCATGCAATCAATGAAGTGTTACGCCTACAAATCTGTGTCATGTTCTGCTTCTGGTAGACCAAATACAGGGGATGTACTGCGAAGCAAGAGGTACTGTGAGTTCTATGTAGGGTTTGGTAAACACACCACCAGCATACATGTGTGGGAAGGTAGACAGCTCTTTATGGGTAAGATGGCTCATGGTGAGATGTGGAAGAACAGGATGCAAGTTCAACCTAAAACCGCTCAGATCTGATGGAGCTCCATGTTTTGCTTTGTGGTGGAAACAGAAGTTGTTCTGCATTAACTAAAAGGTGAATGACTTTTACTCTTTGTGCATCTCGTCCTCTCCTTCAGGAATTCTTGACGCAGCGTTGGCTCTGTTGGAAAGTGGAATATGTTATTTAAAAAGTCTGATTTGTTGAGTGAAGATAAACTGAACTCACTCCCTCGGTCATATAGTCTATTGGACTATCCTGGTGTGAATGCCCCCCCTAATCGTACTCATTTAGCTACAATAGGTAAAAATTGTGCCAAGAAAATCTCCCTAGCACCAACACCAGCCACACCTAAACATCTTATCCTCCAAGTCTGTCTATTCTCCTCAGACCTAACATTAACGGGACACCCTGGTCAAGACAAACTGCTGCTCACTGGACATTTTCTCTTTTTCAGTAAACCTTAGGGATGGTAGGGTGTAAAAATCACAGTAGATAATGGGGGTGGGAAAATCTAATTGGAAAAATCGGGATTTTTTTGCTTCACAATTTTAAAAATCGATTTTTTTTTTTTCCCTAATAAATGAAAATAATCCATGTCATCACATGTTAAACAACTGAACATGTGTACCTAACAAAGTGGCCCCACAGACAACACAAGTCATGCTCCTGTTGCATTACCATGTACGGCTGGCCAGGAGGGATGTTATGACCCAGACTCTGCTAGGGCAATTGAGCCGCACAAAAGAAAGACTTGTGGCCAGGTGTACATGTGGACCAATACAGATTGTGAGGGACCAAGCTGGCGGAGGAAGAGGAACACAGGTGGCTTCACAAGAAAAGGGTTTTATTTGCCCAAACAATATAAATGAATTAGGCCTTTAAAAGAGGTCAACTAAGCAAAACCTAAATCAAAGTCTGAAAATAACTAAACTAACAGATTAGGGAACATAATCAACATAAAACAAAAACATACTGACCTGACAAACAACAAACAAAGGAGAACTTAAATACTGGCTGATCAGACCAGTTACAAAACATATGGGGTAACACATTAAACATACTAACAAGCTAGACAAAAATACAGAACCTAACTGTTAGCTTAATTATTCTTAACAAAACTACTAACAAAAGGTAAACCCAAACTACTCAAAAGTGGGAAAGAAAATGAACATTTGAAGAAACTAAGCTAAACTTTTAATCTCCCCCTCTGAAGATGAGGTCTTCCCAAAGGCCCGTGGCACTTCCTGTTCACTGGCTTTCCACCTGTGCACACTCCTGCCCCCCAATGCCCAAGCTAATCCCTTCAGCACCAGTAAAAGGAAACAAGATTAACCAAAACGCAAACAATTGAAAATACAGTGGGTCCTTAATGCGCATGCTAACAAAAAGAAACCAAAGCATTTAAACTAAGTTTAAATATAAAGAAAACTAACAATGTGGTGCTTTTACCGCCTTTATATGTGTGGCCATTGGTCTGGCCATCACACAGATTTATTGTCCAAGGGGGAAGACGAGGCAAGAACAGGCCAGGAATGGCCTCAAAATAGCCAAACCAAAAGCAAAACAAGCCCATAAAGCAGTTCTCCAACAAAATACAGCACTAGTTTAACTATTCCAAACAAAAACTAACAGATATTACAGGACTGGATTTTATAGCCAAAAACACGAGTCAAGAACCATGACAATGTACAACAGAACAACAATGCAACTCTGTCAAAGTCCTCCCGAAATGCAACAGTTCAGTCACAACACAAGCTGAGGGCAGACCACTACTGAGCCAGTGGTTGCCGTTGAATGAAGGACTCCTGGTGTCTTTTAAGTCCTGGTGATTAGTGGAGTTCCAATTATCCAGTGAGCAGGGTGGAGATGAGCAGGTGACATGAAGGACCAATCCCAGCCAGAAGGCAGCAATCAGAGCTGTGTTTGAGCAGGAATCCCAGCTGAAGGATCAGAATTAGTAGACTGAAAAGCAATACAGGCAGCCGTAACAAGGGACAAAATAAATGATCATTTTTCTTATCAGCAAGCGGCAACCTCTGGTGGTTAAAAGTGAAGCCTTTGGGAAAGTGCAAAAAAATTTCGTCCCCCCCCCCCCCATCCACTAGGGGCCCGAAAAACAGAGTAAATCCCCACAGACCTCCATGTTAAAAAGACCAACTTCACAGCTGAAAAAACGACATGTTTACAGCCTGGTTTAAAAAAAAATTTTTTTTAGGTTTAATAGGTCAGGTTAACCTTCATGACAACTGTGGGAGGAGTGAAATTTTTTATAACTCCTCCATTAGGAAGTAATTTTGAAATTTGGCACAATTAGGGGAGTGTCCTTTTTAATGACAGGTACCCAATATCCTGCCACCAGAAGGTAGTGTAGCACAACCACGGTTTTTAGCTGGTTAATAGCTTGATTTAGCCCCCATTAGCTGGTTAGCTTCTGTTAGCGCCGTGATAAATCAGTTAGCTCTTAGTTACAGGCCGATCAGAGTTTGTTAGATACCAATCATCCACCCCCCCCCATGCTCACAGCCCCCCTCTGAACTGAACCACCCAATGAGCTTCAGTTCAGTTCTTTAGAAACCTACGCGTATCGTCACGGAGACTACGTCCATCCTCTTATATACAGTCTAGAGTTATCTGCCACCAGAGTTTGGGTACAGGTGTATGTACTATGTATTATTTTGTTTGCAATATGCCATTTCTACCACTAGGTGTTGTGCATCTCACACGCGTACATTTTTAAATATTTTCTTAACAATTTGACCAAATCTACAGCCACCCTTCTACCACTTTATTTGTTGCAACATAAATGAAGTTAAAATAGCAGAAAATCCTTTTGTATAAATAAAGCCCATCTTCACAGCAGTGCAGACGTGAAATGGTTTGCAAAGGTCCGATTTTTGTATCCTTTGGCAGCCAAGCGCTACTTGTCAACAAGAGGAAATTTATGCACATGCTGTGTTTTTCCGTGCTCACAGAGATCAACAGATGGTAATAGTTTAATGCTCTCAATCTGTTTGGACGCAGTCATTTCCTCACGGAGCTATATTTTTTTATTAAAGACTTCTTTTTTAATAGTTGACGATTTGGACTAACCAAACCTTAAGCTCTCCACTGCTCATTAAAAGAAGTTCCTGTGGGAATTGACCCTGAAGAGGTTTCCTTCTAGACTCCGCTTCATTGCTCCATTTCATTTTATACGAGACATATTTTCTACATTTCATTTATTAGGAAAAATAGACGCTGGCTTTCTTTTTATTTATGGCTGTACTTTCCAGTTTTCAAAGCAGAATGTTTCATCCATTAGAAAACAAAGTGGAGCATAAAGTAAAATAGTTTTTGGCTTGCAGAGCTCCAGAGGTTTAAAAGGTTTTGCCAAAGCATAATCTGGGGAAATGTCTCTGATCAGATGAGTTTTTTTCATCGGGTACCTGTGTGACCTCTTACGGGAGTTTGTAAAGCTTGTCAGAAGAAAAGTCTTAAGAGATGTTTTAATTGGGAATTTAATCAGGTTTTTAACCAAAGTGTTCAGATGTGATTACCCTCTTTTTGTTATGAAACTTTTGTTTGTTTTTTATTTATCAATGTTATGAGAGAAATAGATAGAAAGGAGTTCCTGTTGATTATACATCTGTTATTTGTTTTATTGTAAAGCCATAATACAAATAGAAACTGTAAAGAAGACAGAAAATAAGGGGGAAAATGACAGAAGTAAAGCAGCCGAGTGATGTATGGGTGTGTGTGCTGTATGTTAATATGTTACGACAGTGAGACAATGGTGATGCTCAGTCAGAAATATCAAGGCCAAAAAAAAGAGATTTGGCCAACCATTTTATTCTACGGTGTCTCTGAATGGACAAACAACTCTGAGCGTGAAGTGAAAACCCTTGAGCCTTAATACTGCAGTACTGGCTCTGTTTTGCAGACGCTACTGCACTCTTTGGGATAAGTAGCACCTTTCCTGCTAAATCTCTTTTGAAAACTCATCTTTTTATGTTGGCTTTTAACTCTGGAGAGCAGGAACACGAGGTCTTTTCTGTCTTATTTTGTCTTTTAACTATTATGTTGTCTTTCTTTTAGTGCTTTTAATGTTTTATTTTATTTTACCTGTACAGCACTTTGGTTACTTTGAAGTATGTGAAAGTGCTCTACAAATAATTGAAGTGCTCTACAGGTTAATTGATTAAAAGAACCATAGAAGAAGACCGTTGACATGTGCATCCATTCACAAATGAGAACACGTTGTTTGTTGGAAGAATTTCGACCGTTGATGGCCACCGTCAATTAGACAGCTGGAATTGGTCTTTGAAATCAATTCTGTACCCATCTTTACCTCTACATGTCATGAAGTGTGACACAGCAGAACTTTAAAGCTCCATTAGTGTTTCATAGTGTGTGTGCTGTCAAGGTGTAGTCATGTGAAGTGTACCAATCAGTTTTTTTCTCACACGAGTTTTTTTTGTAAAATATCTCAACAATTATTTGGTTATGTGGATCGTCATGGTGTAGACCATGTCTGAACCAGAATGGTGAGAGTCCAAATG
The DNA here is from genome assembly GCF_933228915.1 of Telmatherina bonti. NCBI lineage: Eukaryota > Metazoa > Chordata > Actinopteri > Atheriniformes > Telmatherinidae > Telmatherina > Telmatherina bonti. The sequence continues at coordinate 10,999,190 of NC_136625.1, forward strand.
CCTTTTATAGAGCAGGTGGCATGTACCATGTGTAGATACCTTAAAGGGGTGTGTGTTGTTCATTTAGTTGTAACAGGTAATTTCTGAAGGATCTATTTTTATGTTTTTATTGAGCCATGTTGAATGTTTTATAGCCTTGGCTAAAATTTTTTGGCAGGTTGATGTACACAGTAAATTTTGTGTCTGGGTGTTGCATTAATTGTAAAGTAAATGTCAATGTTTGTCTTGTAGGAGGGGCCTCCAGTATAAAGCTGGAGGAGACGCTTCGGGCACGAGAGCATTTTTGTTGTGATTGAGCAGCCATTGGAGATTGTTTTGTCCAAATAACAGCTAGTACATGGCTGCCTCATGGCTTTTTATAAGTGACTAAATAAAGAGAAGACTGCCTCACATGGATGTTTAGCATTTACTTCCGAACACTGTAGTGATGGAGTGCATCCTACATCACTACGGTGTTCTTACCTCATCCAAAGATGAGCCTTTTTAACCTTTTATAGGGAACTCAATGAAATACCTTGAAATTAGAAATTTAACCTAAAATTGTCCATCTGACCTCCATTCTGTTACATTTTTTAAATTGTTTTATGTTGAAAATGAAAGAAAACAAAGTGATAAAAAATAGTCACTTGCCTGATAAAGGGTTGAACAGAAATATAACAGTCTGAGTTTTTTTTTTTTCAATCCTGAACCCTTCAAAACAGATTACGCAGTTTTCTGACCCTAAAACTTTGCGTTCTGGACTTGTTTGATGACACAGTGACATCTATCATGTGCATTTCTGGAGCCGCTGCATCTCGAGGCAGAAAAACTGCACTATACAACTTCATCATCCAGGATGCTGCGTGACATTTTAGCAGAGTTAACGCTAGAAAACTCACTGACTATTTAAAACACAATTTTGCTGATTGAGCGTGAAAATGCTAGAAGATTAAATGAGAGAAAACCAGTCATTGTAAGATTGTCTTTTGGTGGCTGGAAAGAGCTAACAGGTCAGGCAAGATGCAAGATGGATGCCGAATTAGCCGTCTGTATTGTCTTTAAAGTAGAGTGCTGCTAACACTGAGAAGGAGGAGGACTTTGCTTGTAAATGTGAGCAGATACATTGCAGACCCCACCCTTTCCTCTCTGCTGTGCTGCAGCACAGTACTCCCCTGCCTTCCAGCACTGCCCTCCATACTCTGCTGGTTTTAATGGCAGAAATGGTACCAGTTAGGATTTCCTCCTCTCTGACTTTTTTTTTTTTTTTATCCATCCAAAAACTGAATTCTTCCAAACCCATCCTGCTCGAGTCACTAACAGGATGAACAAACATGTCTTGTTAAACTCTTCGTTGTGTTTTGTTCTGAAACAGTTTTCAGCCAACATGAAAATATGTCATTTTTACACAATTTACCAAGTTGGGTTTTAAGATTTGAAGCCTTAAGAGGATATTTCTTTTTCTAGAGGGTGATTCTCAAAATGCAGAGGAGCAAGAGGAGCAATCAGAGGTATGTCAAAAGTCCAGACTGAGAATGTGGGGGAGGGGTCTGTGGACTCTTTTAATGTGTGTAAAAGTAGAAAAAGATATAAACATAAGTGTGTTCAGGTTTGGACTGTAAGTTGACTCCCCTTTATGCGTCTCGTCACTAAGACGGCTGAAGGCGATGACCTCGCATCAGAGCAGAAGTCTGAGGATGAGACGGAGATCTCCACGACCCCTGAGGACCAAACCGATGCTGCTGCTGTCGCCGTGGTTCACACCGGTAACAACTCGTGCTGCAACAACCATTACCTTCCTGCTAAAGACAAATTTTTATTGAATGGAAATGTGGCTTTGTTGTGGTTGATTGACCTGATGAATTTTATTTCTAAATGATGCTGACATGGCTGATTTTAATTAATCCTTTTCAGTCGTTCTGCTAATGTTTGGATGTGCTTGTACTGACCTCCCTTCTGCAGGAAAGTCAACATTCCTGGGATGTGTTCATCTCCCACGAAGTCCGACATCCACTCTGCTTTTAGCTGTGTTTTTATTATACTCAGTTATTTCACTATGAAAGAGGTTAACTGGTGATGCTGGGGTTGGTTAACATGATTTAACTTTATATAAACAGAATACAGCGAGCGTCACCTCGTGTGTTTAAGTGTTTGTTATGGTAATTATGTAGCGGTAGGATATAAAATTTATAAAAAAAAAATCAAGGACATTTGGGTTGTCTGTCTGATTTGTGTATTTTAGAGAAAGAGGCAGAACTGGAGGGAGAAAGGCAGGAAGTAGCAGATGTCTCTATCACGTTTGACATCCAAGTCAGTGACAGCGCAGCAGCCCAGCAAGAAAGCAGCCAACCTCTCCCAGAGGAGCCCGCTGAGCCTGGCGGCGAGTCCAGAACTCCAAAGAAAAAGAAAAAAAAGGCCAAAAAAGAGGTTGAGATGTCCCCAGCAGAAACGGCGATAACAGAAACGCCCAGCACCGATGCCTCCACCGTAGACCCACTCAGCGACACTCCTCTAACCAGCAAGTCAACCAGAAAGAAAAAGGGAAACAAAAAGAGACGAGAAGAGCAGCTGGAGGAAGAGAAGGATCAGGAGAAAGAAGAGGCAGAGGAGGTGGTGCTTCAAAATTCTTCACCAGAGAAAAAGAAGAAGGCAAAGAAAAGGAAACTGGAGAGAGATGAAGGGGAAGAACAGGACAAAACCTCTGCCGGTGCTTCAGAAAACAACGTAAAAAAGAAAAAGAAGAAGGTTAAAGACGTGGAGGAGGAACGTAACGAGGCAGGAGGGATGGATATTTCTCTGAGTCCGGCAGAGACGACGGAAGAAAAGAAGAAGAAAAAGAAGAAAAAAGTGAAACACGAGGTGCAGTCTGAAGAATCGCCAGCAGAGGGCGACAAAGCCGCAGAAGTGAACATGGAGCCTGCAGGTGATGATGGGACAATCACAAAAATCTCTTTATTAACATAAATGCCCTTAATTCTAGGTGGTGTAATAACATACATAATTTTAACGTTTTTGTCTCTGCTCCTGTAGCCGGAAACTCCTCTGCAGTTTCCTCGACCAAAAAGAGAAACCGTCTCAGGAAGAAGTTCAGCCTAAAGAAGAGATTAAGACTTCAAAAGCAAGAGGAGGTGAGGAGGAAGATGAAGAGCAATCATCTTCCTCCTGGAAAGAGTCTCACAGGAAGAAAAAAGTTAGTTTTCAATGTTTCCTGCGTTGCATTCTTCACTATCTATGCTTGAATGATGCTTAGATCAGAGTTTGGTGGCTTAAAAAGTCATTCTAAAAATGATTAGGAAGACTGTCTGGACTGATTGAGGGGAAAAAACAGCCAAGACTCAAACCGTTTATGCAGAGTTGATCAGTATTTCCTCCAGATTCACACACTTTCATAACAAACTAACAGGACTGTCGGGTGAAATTCATAAAGGCTTAATGAACAGGATTTACTATAAATACAATCAGCTTTAAAATACGCTCTGCTGAATCATGTATTTATGAACTTTACCTGTAACAGGTAACCATTATACCCATTATAGCAGAGGTGTCCAGCTCCGGTTGTCAGGGGCCACAATCTTCCAGGTTTTCAATGCATAACCGCTCAAACACACCTGACTCAAATGATTCAGTCATTGTGCTGAAGTTCCTCAGCTTTTAAATAATTTGAATCAAGTGTGTTGAAGCAGGAATACATTGAAAACCTGCAGGACAGCGGCCCCTGAGGACCGCAGCTGGAAACCCCTGCATTATAGCCTCACAGTGTGTCACATGATGACATAGTTTAACCATCAGGTGATTCAGCTGTGAATTCATGTCACTGTTTCAAACTTAATCCCAGACTAATTTTTCTATAAATGATGCAAAACACTCAGAAAAATGTCCTAAATAAAACCTCTTTAATTCGGTGGAGACACGTAAATATTCCTGAAGGTCAGATCTCGAATAAGTTGCAGACGTTAACAAAACCTAGAAAGAATACTGTATCCATTAAAGCTGTAATGCAGTTTAGAAATGACTCGGTGAAATAAAATTTTACTTGTTCATCTGAGCCTGTTTCTGCGATGGACTTGGCGTTCACACCGCAACGCCGGAGCAGAAGAAATACTCCGGCTGCTCCTCACTGGAGTGTTTCTATCTTCACCTCAATTAAAGATTTTAAATGCTGATATTTCTCTTTATTTACTCACCTTGTAGAGGGGTGCTGCTAGGTCTTATTTCCATAAATTGATCACATTAAGTTGCAAAATGATATTTCATTCCCTTTAGGTGTGTTTCCATGACACCTAGAATTGCGCAAAAACTAAATATCGCAATAAAAAAACACTAATTGAAGCACCTACATTTTAAAAAAGGTCTCAAATATGGCAAAAAAGTTTTTATGAGTTCTTATGAGATGTTATTTTCAGATGTTTTGACATAGAAACATATTTCAGAAGTGTAATGGAAACTCTTTTTGTATTTACGTGTCTCTGGGCGTGACATGGAGGGTCATGACCAGTTCATTTCTGGTAAAGATGGCGCGGTGCGGGACAAACAACAAAAAATGTCAGAGTTTTAGAAAAGAAAATAAGGGAGAAAAGCTTTGAAAAGTCGTAGCAAATACTCCGCAGCAAGTAGAAAACACGCTACGTGGCTACAATGCATCCACTGCAATTTTCTCGTTATTCTCGCAAGATTTTACGAGACTTGAGGCTAATGCGCTACTGTTCAATGGAAATGCCCGCAAATCACAATTGTTTTGTCGAAAATTACAATGTTGTTTTTATTTAGCGAGAAAAATTAAATGGAAACGCAGCTTTTGTGACCTCATGAAGGGAAATAGCCGCCCCCCCCGACCCCCCAGTAGTGGATACTGCCTTTAACCCGTTAGCTCAGCTTTACCTCTAAAACCACCCAGTGGCCATCTGTAAAAGCTACATCCGCTCCCAGAGAGCGCTGCTGGCGTGGAAAGTAACCACTCATTAACATTTAGTTAATGAATGGTTGAACAGCCTGGTCTCTGTCGCGCTCTTTAGAGGCTCTTTTGTAATGACTGAAATTAAAGACTGAGGCTGAATTTGAGGTAAAAACAACTGAAAACAGAGTTGTTGGAGCTCCGACACCCATTAGAAATAGTAAAAAAAAAAAAAAAAAAAGTGTAACACGGGATCTTTAACAGGATGAAAGCAACCCTGCTATTGATAGATAAATGTGCAGCTTCTCGCTCCCTGTGTACATCTTATTTCCTTTCCACGGTTATTGTTTTGAGAATTAGGATGTCTTGTTGATTAAATCTGTACGAGCAGATGTGTGTGGAGGTGTGTAGCTGATCTGGTGTAGCAGACGTCTACAGCTCCTCTGTGCAGCTGGTCCAGGTTTGAATCCCAGCCAGGGAGCCTTTGCTACACGTCTTTAGAGTCAAATAAAGCCATTTTTTTCCTACACTCTGTCCTTCATGTTAAAATACAAAATAACATGCATTTTTATATTCTGCCATTAAAGTTGATGTGAAACTCGTTATTTCCAGACAAAAACAAACCCAGGAGGGAGCGGAGGAGACCCCTCGATCTAAACCAGCCAAAAGACCCAAAACTGACCGTTCAGAGGAGGAAGAAACACCAAAGAGGAAAAAGAAGATAAAAATAAACACCGAGCAGGAAGAAAATTCCTCAAAGGAAAACCAGCCTCCCAAGGCAACAAAAGAGAAGAGTTTAGCAATAAGCCTGAGCTCAGAGCTTCCTGAAGCTGACTCATCTCTACCTTCAAACGAAGGAAAGAAGAAGAAGAAATTGAAGACGGTAAAAGACGAGAAGATGGAAAAAAAATCACCTCCTGTCTGTGTGAAGCAACTTCTGCCTGCTAAGAAACACAGTAAGGTTTTCTCTTATTGTGTCTTATTTTCCTCCTGTTAATCTTACCGTGTAAAAAGACTGAACATGTTGTATGATGTTGGTTTTCACAGAGAAGAACAGATTAAAGGGCAAAGTGGATGAGGAGGAGTCTTCTGCAGATACTCCTCCAGCTGTTTCTCTGGTAAGAAACACTTTTCAGACATGCAGTTAAAAAAATGACGTCTTTTAAAGCAGATTGAAAAACGGACAGACTGCTGAGTTTAGGACCAGGACATAAATCTAGTCAGTTCTAACATAAGCTGAATTTGAAGCCAGTGAAAGTCAATCAGAGGCAACTTTCCCTCTTTGATTGACCAAACTAAAGTTTCTAAGGGAAAAAATCTGACAAAGTCTGAGAACTTCTGTAGAGTTGTAGTTGAAGTCTGAGGTACACAGTGTGACCCGGAACAGTGAGAGCACCGCAGGTTTTATTCCACTTATAATAAACAGCAGTAATCATGTTTACACAAGCTTTCATTTGGAATAAAAGTTAAATCTGCTTTAAAGAGATGGAAAATAACCATGTAGACACCTAATTCTAAATGAAAATTAAATTAATGAATGTCAAACATAAATACTGAAGGGTCTCGATATTTACTTCTACAGATTAGCTCAATAAACTGAAATAGTTTGTGTAAATTTTACATAAGCTTTTCCAGACTTCAGTAGAGTAGGTCAGATACAGCTTAGTCAGAGTTATATAGTATAATTATTGCTTCTTTATTGAAAATGTTTGTGCTTTGGGTTTTTTATTTTTTACTAAATTATTCTTGTTAATTAAAACTGCTAGATAAATAAATTAATAAGGAGTTTCCATTGTAATATTCTTTGTTACATTTGCAGAAAAAGAAAAAATCCTCCAAAAAGAAGATGGATTGAGTTAATCTGGTAAGTAGCAGCTCAATATGTTTTGTTTTGAAGGCGGCTAGTTTTGTCAACTCTGCTTATTTACATGTAAAAAACAATATTCCTGGTTTCAGAGGTTTTTGTGAATTAACTTCAAACTGATACAAACATTTTTAAAAACCAGAAGACATGTTTGATGGCTGCGACGCGGCTCGGTGCAGCAGATGAAACATTCTGCGTAACATTCACAGCAGTCGAAACATGCTTTTTAATGATTGATTGGAGCTTTTCTTCTTCCTTCAGTCTGTCAGTGGAGGATCGCATCTTGGACCTGAAACACTCCAGTGCCTTATGATCATTCTGGGATGAGACTTTTCTGGGGAGGATTATCAGTATTTGGGGTTTTCTCCTTTTTTTCGTGTTCTAAACTCTAAGACAACATGATGCACCTCCAGCTTGTTCTCCAGCGTTGAGATGATCTATACAGGTTGGATAATTAGGTTAACTGTGGTACGTGACAATAAAAAGACAAACTGATGCTTTGTTTTTATTGATTGAACTAAACATGACAAGTAAAAGCACCGAGTCAGCATGTCCTTTTAATAACACTGCAGTTATTTGGAAAATCGTCATAAAGGAGACGTTCTGCTGTTCATACTTGCCGATGCACGACTCTGTTAGAAATGTTACTGTGAAATCTTCTCTATACTGAGCGATGCAACAATGTTAAATTCTGACAAACTTCACGTCTTCAGATGGAAATAAGCTTTAAGGGAAAAAACTGGGAAAGTTGAGGTCTGAACAGTGCTGTCAACGAAACGTTTCAATCGCTCTTTTTTTTCTGTTTTTGGGACGTAGTGTTACTGAAGCATGTTTACAGTGACTGTTTAAGCTGTGAAGTTCTTTTTTTTTTTCTTTTTTTTTTACAAATGTTTTTACTTCAACCTTTTCACTGTGTATCAACAAGGCACTTGATGAAATGCTTTGCTTTGAAGCTGCAACATGTTTAGTCTGTTGGACCCGGAGGATAAAACAGTTTCTACTCCTGTGAAACGATCACATATGCAAACTTCTTGTTCGTGTGGAGTCGGTATGATTAACAGTGTTTCAATGCTGATCTTCGTCCGTCTGTTTCAAGTGAATAAACTCACCTTTCCAAAAAAATGTAGGGTGAATCCTTTTATTTAAAAAAAAAAACCAAAAAACACAAACACATCCATTTACAGATATATTTACAAACCAAGGAAATGTTATATGTAAAGCACTTCTGATTTACAAGATAAATTGCTTTATGTAAAACACAAAGAGCTTTAGAGAAGTTGCAATAAATAGCAATATTGAAATTTACTCATTTATGTTCATGTTTACATCCACGAGTACATACAGTTGTCCTCATATGTCTTCATCCCCTTTCATTAAAGAAAGGCTGAATTTACAACAATCACTCAAATAACTGGAGGATTAAAAAAGGAACAATAATTAAAAATTTGCAAAAATATGATTTGGCAATATAAGACACTGTTTTTTAATTTAATTGAGTTGAAGAAAGAATAAAAAAACAAATTAATAAATTGGTCCTGGACAAATTAGAGCACGTTTCTGTTGAACAGTGGGACAAAATACCTGTCAACAGGTGCAGAAGTCTGACTGAGAGGAACAGAAAACACCTGACTGGAGCGGAATCATTAAAGGATTGTTGAGTGATGTAATATGTAATAAATTATCTTATTTGTTGCTTTTTAAAAAAAATATTTCTATTGAACCAGAATTAGAAAATAATGTAATGACTTTCATAAAATTATTTATTACTTTAGTCATTTTCAGCTTATTTTACAGGCAGCTGTTATTTTTCCTTCTTTAATGAAAGGGTATGAATACATATGAGCACAACTGTACCAGACGGCAACAGTTGGATCGGGGATCCCCAACTCTGGTCCTCAAGGACTGGTGTCCTGCAGGTTTTCTAAATGTTCCTGCTGGAACACACCTGACTCAGACTCAGACAAACTCTACACACACATTGATATGAATCAGGAATCAGGTTTGTTGCAGCTGTGACAGTTGGGAAAACCTGCAGGGCACCGGTCCTCGAGGACCTAGACTGGGGATCCCTGAGTTAGATGGAGCCTCTGTGATGTCACCTGTATATTTCTGAAAGCTGAAGCGAAGCTCATTGGGCAGTTCCAGCTGTCGCCATCTTGGCAGCGTCATGCATGGCGTGACTCCTGGAAATGGAGGGGGAGCTGAGCGGGGGAGCTGTGAATGTGAGAGTATTGACACCTTTCAATCTCTGCCCGGCCTGCGCTAACCCAGGGATGACGGAAGCTAACAAGCTAACGTAGATAGGCAGGCTAAAGCCAAGTCATGCTGACTAAAAACTACAAGTTTTTGCTTTTTTTCCACAGGAGCAGCCATCAGACGATTCTCAATAAGTTTATAAAAGATGGAAAAAACTGGTTGTGTTACCCTGTTGCAGCTGGAAATTATTTTCCTGTCAATCAAAAGGACACACTCCCATTTATGCTGAATTTCAAGATTAAATTACTTGATGATTTTTTTTTTTTTTTAACCACTCCCCCCACAGTCACCTTTGAGATAAACCTGATTTATTAAACCTGAAATGTGTGTTTGTAGCAGGCTGTAAAGAAGTTGGTTTCTTTTGTGAAGTTGGCCTTTTTAACATGGGAGTCTGTGGGTCCTGACTTCTTTTGGTAGCTCCTAGTGGATATGGAGGGGGGAGGAGGGGGACTGGCTTCACTTTGACCTGACGGGAACCCTCTATTGGACACAAACGAAGCCTCTGCAGAAGTGGCAAAAGTTGAGTCCTCATCCACGAGGGCCTGGCTCCAGAACAGATACAGTATATGTTAGTAATAAGATAATCATGGTAATCTGATCTGATTGATTTACATGGACTCCAGTCCATTATTGGATTTATTTCAAAGGACATGTGTGGTGATGTCACATCTGTTATTTTCAATACATTCAGGATGTGTCCAAAAATCCATAGTTCCCTGCATAGTGCCATATAGTGCTCACGCCATTTTCTAGATGTGTCCAAATGTCCAGAAAATAAACTAAAAAAATAGTGCAGTCAGAATGACCCACAATGCATCTTGAAAAATAGTGAGCATCGGTGGTCACTGCATAAGTCAATATAGATCATAATATAGATCAACAATGCATTGTGGGCATTAGCTCAAAATGGCGCCATTGACACAAACGTTAACACAGGTAAAAAAAAACAAAACCATATATATATATATATATATATATATATATATACATTTAAATATAATTTTGTGTCCTTATTTATTGAATAAATATGAAAGAAACAACAAAATACAGTATAAAATAATGAATTTTTTTCACACTAGCTTAGATTTGATTTGGAATGATGTATTGTGGTTGCTGTGGTAACAGCCGGTATATCTGTGACTTTTCTGCAGGACCCTTTTTTTCCCCATCGACAAACCACCTAAAGCTGAAATGTATGAACCACGCACCTTGAAATTGTTGGTGTTTCCCTCCATAAAAGCACAAATCTATTCCACATAACATCCAGTTTTCCTATTGGTGCAAACTAGATGTAAATCTTCTAATGATTTCAAGGGTGGAAAAGTGTTTATAATTACAAGCTTTACATCTGAGTGGAAAAACCCCTTGCATTATCAGAGCCAGTACTGCTTTACTTTCAAACACATTTTGCTTAAATCAGCACTTAAGGACAGATTTATTCACAAAGTTACTTTTTCATTAATGTAAACATACCCGGAGGTGAAGTTGATTTTGCAGCGAGCAAGAAACTCCCACGGTAATCTGCAGATAATGAAAATGTGCGCTCATAATGAACCTTTTACCTGAAGCAAAGTACAGCACATTAAGTCACAAATATGTAGCGTGGGTTGCTATTGTACAAATTAAAACAGTTTAGTAGAGTTATTTCTTTTTGTAGTTAATGTGGATATACAGACTGCTCTTCTTTGCATAATGGATTTTTTTTCCTCACGAAAAAAACCATTATGTAGCTCAAAGCAGTAATTTTTTTTTTTAGACTGGTAAAGCTCCAAGTCAACTGAGTGACCAAAGAGAAAATACTTGAAATTTCAAAGTTGTATTAAAAAAAAAAAACCCCATTAAAAACCAGGACATGTCTAAGGGATTTTGTGGTTTTATTAAGAAAAAAAGCTTATAGGAAAACATATAAAAAGAAGAGGATTTTACAGGAAGTTATATATATATATATTTTTTTTTACAGAAAGATATTGAAAAAAAAATGTCTTGCAAACCTCTCAGAGTTGAGCCAAAGCATGCCAGTGTTTTCCGAAATCCCTTTGTTCAAGGTTTGTAAATCACATTAGCTTTTGTGATAGCTTCTCCTATAATTTGGGGGAAATGCAGCTTTTCTGGCAAAAAAAAGTTAAAAAAAAAAAAAGAAAGTCAACTTCTTCCTTGTTTTGCATGTCAGGCCTTTCAAAGCCAAAGTTCTCATCCTATCCCACCCAAAAGAGTTAGATCTCTATACAGAGATCTAACCCTTTTGCCTATGATATAAATACAAAGAATTTCCTCACGTGTTGTCCCTGAAGCATTAGTTGACACCCAAATGAGAAAGGTAAATATAGATTCTTCCATTTATATGACTACAGACCAATTAATATGCCTTCTTTTGTGTCAAAAAAGTTGTAGTTCATCAGTAGC